>NC_056738.1:57257789-57288496 GCF_019279795.1 Protopterus annectens
AGAGGTTTACACAAAAGGATTCTGGAGCATACCAGGGACATTACGAAATGTAAAATAAGTAGTGCCCTTTATATGCATAGTAGAGAATGTACCAATTTTAATACGTTGGTATATGTTTTATAATTGATAAAGTGGTGAAAAACTATAGAGGGGGTGATAGTGATCTGCAGCTTTTGATAGAAGAGACAGAATGGCAATTAAGATTAAATACCAAAGAAAAAAATAGGTATAAATGACAATTTGTCTATAATTAGTATTTTAAAAAGAAGGGCTAACCAGATTTAGATCTTACCTAAAGAGTTTGAGGAAATTTAACCATTATTAAGACAAACAAATTGTGTTAGTTATTTAGATTGTATTGGTACATCTGTAGAAAATAAATGATTTTGTTATAATTGATGTGTGGGTAAACAATGATGGAACAATGGTTTAAGAAATAATTTTTGGAGTTGCTGGTTTTGCACATTTTTTACATAGGGCCAGATTCAGGAAGGCTTACACAGAGTTTAAGAGTAGTGTAAGCCTCCGTGTAAGCCTCCCGATTCAGGAACAGACCAAACCTCCATGTAAGAGACAGCTAACACGTCTCTTACACGGACTGGGCGTGGAAATGCTCAATACCTCATTTGCAGCTGAAAGATATGCAAATGAGGTATCTGAGCGATCCAAGAAGCCCAAACCAGTCCGTGTAACGAACGTGTTAGCTGCAGAAATGTACTCAGCTGACAACTGAGTACATTTCTGCAAAAATGAAAACGGAGCTATGTCAGCTCCAAATAAAGGGTGCATATGTTTCATTAAGCATGCCAATGGCCAAATATGTGGCCATTGGCATGAAAAAGTGTTGCAAAAATATTTTAAACAACTTTTTTTTTTTCCGTGGGATTATGATGTTTAACTGCAGCGCACCACGCATAAGCGGGTGCGCTAACTAAAACTGAAAACCGAAGCTTATAAGCCCACAATTGTGGGATATATGTATTACATGGAATGTCAATGGAGGGACTTGCAGACCAAAAACAATATAGCCTCCGTGTAGTGGTTGTCAAGGGGGGGAAGCTCCGTGTAAGACATGTAACTAAGCATTACTAGGCAATCCTATCTAAATGAGGGTTACAATACTGAATCACACTGCCACATAGGTAATGAGCACTTTCTGAGTAGTGTAAGAGTTACAGAAGGGGGAGGAACAGAGTAAGAGGTAGGTGACATCACGGGGGGGAATGATAGAAATACATGTATCAGATTGGAGGGCAATGTAAGGAGACAGATGACAGACAGACATTAGGGAGAGAGGTGTGTCCCAACAAAACACTAGAAAAGTCAAGAAACAGAGGGTGCACACTATTCCTACACTCCAACTTTCTTGATATACGTGCATGCACGCGTGTGCGCACGTGTAAGGCAGGTGCAATATGTGGGAGCGTGTTGCAAACCGTTTACAACAGTTTGCGCGGGCGTGCACGTGTGGAAGGCTGTGTGCACGCGTTTTAACATGAATCAGCCAAGTTCACACTGTGTAAGGATGTGTGCGTGCGTTTAAGTAACTGTGAGCGTGCTTAAGCTGGTGTGCACATTGCTCCCCCTCAGGAAACAGAGAGGAAAAAGGAAACAACCAGAATACAGGGAAACTGCTAGAGGATACTGCTGGAGTTAATTGGTGGAAACAATTGGAAGCAGGCAATTACACAGGCAGACTAGAAGCCCAACCCAGCACTTAAAACACTGCAAAGAGCAGTGCAGGGTGTTTCTCACAAGAGATACTGCAAGAAAGTAAGCTATCAGAATTGAAAACTGAAAAAAGCTGAACTCAGAGCAGAAATGCTAGGGCTGCCATAGCTGTTATAATCAGGCATAGGCGAATTGCTGAGGGTGGTGACAATGCAGATGCTGACAGACAACCCAGAGTGAGGAGAAGGAGAAGAGCATACAGGCCCAGGGTCACCTACCATGGGTTACATGAGCTGGAGATAGTAGAGCACTACAGAGTGGACAGAGACCTTCTGCAGCAAATTGTTGAGCTGTGCAGGCCACACCTCACACACAGAACCAACAGAGGGGAACCCATCCCAGTGGAAACCAAGGTATGTGTTGGCCTAAGAATACTAGCAACAGGTACCTTCTAGAGACCAACTGGTGATATGATGGGGATATCACAGGCATCAGCCTCCAGGGTACTGCACCAGTTCCTGGATGCCATGTCAGCACATGTCGGTGATCATGTATATTTCCCCAGTGCCCGTGAGGTTGTGGCCAGCAATATGCGTCTCTTCCAGCAAATAGCGGGATACCCTGAGGTATTGGGTGCAATAGACTGCACGCACATATGCTTCAAAGCACCAGCCGGTGAGCGGGGTAGAGCCTACATGAACCGCAAGGGATTCCCCTCCATCAACTGCCGGGTCGTGTGTGATGCCCAGGGCATAATAATGAATGTTGTATGACTCAGATCTATCAGTATTAACTGAATTCTTTCACATTTTTTGTGGCTGTTGTCAATATTGTTTCATAATATATTATACATGTTTTTTATGTTTAAACATAAATATTTCATAATATGTCTTATCTTAACAAGTTAATTTTTCAATATTGAATTGATTTTTATATATGCATTTTTATACATGTGTTTTATAAATAATAAAATGTTTATACATTTTTATATATTTTTTATGCACCTTTAACAACCTTTTACTGCCATGACATCATTCCCTTTTTGGATATGTACTTAAACTGATTTAGATCAATTAAGGTTTTGTATTCTGAGGAAGCTGTCAGTGTACACGGCGAAAACGCTGTATTAATAAATTTTGCGTTAAAGGAACTTCATTTTGTCTTGGGTTCTTGTCAACCTCCATTTGGATATATTTGCTGGAGCAAGGAGTCCGTACCTACTTGTTTTTGATATTCATTGGTTTCCTATTTTCACGTTTTTTACTTGTTTGTTCTACATGGCTACGGATGGTCCTGTTAGCCCCAGCACACCAAACTTGTTCCTTACTACTGGAACGGAAAACTCTCAACAGGACTTTTTCACTAAAGTCGCTAATACTCTTTCTGCATTGGCTACGAAGGTTGACCTCTTGAATGCTAAACTGGAAGCCTTCGAGAGGCATGGTGTCAATCATACAACAGCTGTTACTGCTGATTGGGAACCAGCAACTGTCGACGAGGAACCAGGAACTTCTAACCCGGTTTCCGCTACTCTTTCTGACTTCCAAATACCAGCCGGCCAACTAGGTAAAGATCGTACTCCAGTTCCTACTTCAGCTGGCTTGGTTCCTAACCTTTCTTTAAACTACTTGTCTCGAGACAATGTACAAGCGGGTTCATCCGCTTTACCTACTTGTTCTGTTAATATAGAAGCAGTTGGCTCTAAAAGAACAATGCCTGCAGTCACCCAGTCTTCTCGGACGATTTCCATGACGGCTAACGGCGTCTCTCACAATAATGTAAGTACTGTTTCTAACTTTAACGAATGGATGAGGAACACTGATGGTTTCTTATTCCCTGAACAGAATTCAGTCTCCAACAATGCATCGAACACTGAAACACCAAATATCACGTTACTAGATAAGCTTAAACAATTTGACAGTAATGTTTTGAAGCTAAAGAAATTGCAACTAGAGACTGTTTACTTCAGGCAGTGTATTAATGAGGGTCTAATTCCTAAAGGGCTACGAAATATGTTTTCTCCATCGGGCCTACTTAACAACGCATTATTTTACGCGGACTTGAAGGATCTTTTCCAGACCCAAGGAATTCAACTGCTTGAACTTATCATAAAACATTATGACATTCAGATTAACAAATTGTTATTGGAAACTGAAACGCTGGATAATGAACTGAAAGCTGATTTGGAGTTTCCTAAGTTCAAAATAGATTATTAGAACTTTGAACAGCATTGATGCTTTGTTGAATAAACTGAAATCTAATAAAAGTAAAAAAACTATTAAGGGACAGGGAAGCTTACAAAAACTGTTTAGCATACCCAAAACTTCAATTTTTTGAAAATAATAGACCATTATTGGGGGAGGGGGCGAGTCAACTTGACAACTTTACAGAGGTTTTACCTGAGGTCCCTAATCCCAATGATGAACAACCTGGCCCTAGGCGCAGTAATAGGATTAGAGGCCTTAATGTTAATAATAACTACATTAATTCTGCCTCTAGGTCTAATACGAGGCAGAATAATCAAGGCAATAATCCTTTTTTAGATCAGCGCCAACACCAACAACGGAACAACAAGAGGAGGAATTGGAACCAATAGTTTTAAGCCCTGTTGTTTCCACACTTGCAGGAGCCCCTGAAGCCCATGTAGAAGTTCCCAAAAAACATGGCCCTAAAATAGTTCATAACCATAAGGGGGACTTTACCATTTATAACTTCACGGATATTAAGCTCTCAAATGATCTTATTGAGCTTCTGGCTTATGGGAACTCATTCGTCCCAAGTAAATTTGGTGATATTACGAAAGAAATAATAAATCTTAAGTGTTTCGTAAGAAAGTTCAACTTGAAACTGTTTTTTGACAATGATATCACCTTGTCAGATTTTCCTTTTTTCAAACTCCCAAGTGTATTTAACCCTCCCCTTCATCCCTCCCTAGCTCTTTTTGAACACGTGTCTGAAGTAGATCTCAGACACCTGTTCAATGATAATTTTGGGAGAGGAGTTCATTGGACATTTAACACCTCTAAAGAACAAATTGTTTCATTTACTAACTTATGTCATGAACCAGTACGCTTAATGAAACCCGACAAGGGAGGTGGATTGGTGATTTTTGAAAATGAATGGTACAATGAAAAAATTACTTCAGTTTTAGATTCACCAGCATACTCAGAGGCTTCCATCAGTGAAATTAACACTGCACATAATAGGATTAGGGGTTACTTCCGTGATTTGTATCTTGGGAATAAAATCAACTTGGATACTTATAATTACATTGATATCACATTACCAAAGTTACCAATCATGTTTGGTATTCCCAAGATACATAAAGACCTACTAAATCCACCAATGAGAGCTTTAATTGATGGTAGCTCCTCCATGACATACCCCAGTGCCAAAGTTGTCGACAAACTTTTGTCTAAGTATGTGCAGTTGTTGCCAGGGGTTTGTAAAGACTCTTGGTCTTTCTTAGAATGTGTGAATGGTCTACCCTTCAACGGTGAGGATAATTTTCTCACCGTTGATGTGGTGGACTTATACACTTCAATTCCACACCAGGAAGCACTTGAATGGACTGCACTCCTACTACAAGAACTAGGTGCACCTAGATTGGAAATTGAATTAATTACAGAACTTATGGATATAGTTCTGTCTTCTAATTACTTTACTTTCAACAAAAAATATTTTCTTCAGAAACAAGGGGTCGCCATGGGGTCCCCTTGTGGATCATCTGTGGCTAACTTTGTCATGGGTTACTGGGAAAAACATATGCTTTTCGCATCTCCAACCCTAATGTCTTCAGTACAATTTTATACTAGATATTTGGATGATGCGTTTTTGCTATTCAGGGGTAACCTCGCAGAAGCTGACGCTTTTATCACTTCAATTAATGCCACTACGGCTTTTTTGAAATTTACGTATAAATTTTCTAGTACGGAAATTGACTACCTTGACATCAAATTGTCTAAAAATACTCAAACTCAGATGTATACTTCTAACATCTATAGAAAGCCAACGTACTGCAATTCCTTTCTGCACTTTTCAAGCCACCACCCTTTTAAACAGAAAAAAGCCATTGTTAAAGGTCAGCTGGTGAGGGCAGCTAAGATGTGCAGTACGTTGGAAGACTTTGAGAAAGAATGTGACTTTCTTTTCGAGTTATTTAGTAATAGGGGTTACCCAACTCACCTTATTAGTGAACTTATCTCGGAAGTACACACAAAGAGAACTAATGGGTTTTTTAAAGCTATTTTAAGTAAGGACAACTTAGTAATGTCTCATGTTCAATCACTTAACTCCTTGAATGATGCTACCAACGTAGACCTTTTAGAGGTCAATACATCATCCCAACTTACTCAATTTGATTCATCTTTGTGTTACATCATGACTTATAGCTTTCATTCGAAGGCCATAATGTCTATTATACGTAAGAATTGGGACTTTATTATAAGTAAAACCTCATTTATTGACAAATTTGGTATGACCCCCAGTTTTGTGTTTAAAAGGAATAACAACTTGAAGGAGTTATCACAAAGGAATGCTCCTAAAACTTTCTTTAATAAGAAAATAGGCATGTTCCCTTGTGGTTTCTGTAATAGATGCCACAAAATTAGATCGGGACAAACTTTCTCAATAAGGAATAAAAAATACACCATTAGAGTCCCCCTTAACTGTGAAAGTAAATCAATTGTCTATGTGGCATTTTGTGACTGTTGCCCATCTTTCTACATCGGTAAAACCGATCGTAGACTCCGTGATCGCATGTACGAACACCTTTATGCGATCAGGACGGAGAATGAAAACAACGCATTGGCCGTACACACCATTAACCATCCTGGGCACAGTTTCTCTTTTATGGCAATAGACCAAGTACAGGGTAATATTAGGGGGGGGGCGACCCCATTACTGTTAGAACTCTGTGAACTTGAGTGGCAACTGAGAACTGACGCATTTAACTTTCCAGCCCTAAACGAGAATTGTAGTATTTCTTCAGTTTTAAAACTGAAAAGTTATTTAAGATGAGTACATCAAGTTTTCTGCCTCCTTACTTGTTGGGGCTTTAATTCTTAATTCATTAACTTGTTATATCAGTTAGAATGTTTATTTGGGTCAATCACAGTTGTAATTTCTGCCCTCAAGTATTAATAGTCTTACAAGTTTTAGTTGTATGACTCAGATCTATCAGTATTAACTGAATTCTTTCACATTTTTTGTGGCTGTTGTCAATATTGTTTCATAATATATTATACATGTTTTTTATGTTTAAACATAAATATTTCATAATATGTCTTATCTTAACAAGTTAATTTTTCAATATTGAATTGATTTTTATATATGCATTTTTATACATGTGTTTTATAAATAATAAAATGTTTATACATTTTTATATATTTTTTATGCACCTTTAACAACCTTTTACTGCCATGACATCATTTCCTTTTTGGATATGTACTTAAACTGATTTAGATCAATTAAGGTTTTGTATTCTGAGGAAGCTGTGTCAGTGTACACGGCGAAAACGCTGTATTAATAAATTTTGCGTTAAAGGAACTTCATTTTGTCTTGGGTTCTTGTCAACCTCCATTTGGGTATATTTGCTGGAGCAAGGAGTCCGTACCTACTTGTTTTTGATATTCATAATAATGAATGTGTGTGCTGGCTGCCCTGGGAGCTACCACGATTCCCACATCTGGCATCTGACGCAGCTGTACCAATCATTTGCCAGTGGGGACTTCCCACACGGACACCTAGTGGGGGATGCAAGTTACGCACTTGAGCCGTGGCTGATGACACCCATCAGAAATGCACACACACCTGAACAGGAATGCCATAATGAGGCACATGCACAAACACGTAATGTCATAGAGCGTGTGTTTGGGCTGCTCAAGTCACGGTTCCGGTGTCTGGACACATCTGGTGGAGCCTTGCAGTACACACCAACTACATGTACCCAAATGATCATGATATGTGCTATGCTACATAATATGATCCTGCGGAAACAGCTGCAGCAGGACCAGCATAGGGCTGGGCCAAACATACCCCCACCATTGCCAAGGCCACCACAGGCAGAGGGTGACTCGGAGGAGGAACAACCTGACCTTGCCCCAGTAGGCAGAAGGAGACGTGCCCAGTATGCCCTGGCCTTGGCAAAGAGGCAACGCATAGCACATACACTTGGTCAGTAGGAACACTGGGACTGATACCCGCTCTGACTCACTCATATAGTAATAGGGATGCCTAACATGACACAACCTGCTTCCAAACATGTACAGGGAGTGTAGTATGTGCATCCGACAGAGGCAGCCCTGCAGCACCACCCGAGGCATGAATGCCATGTGTCAAGTAATGTAACACCATGTACCATATGCACACCTGAGGACCCTGACTAACATCCACCCTCACCCATCACAAACCACAAAAACACAAACCCACATTCATAGGTACCACAAGGGATAGGAACCTAGATGTAATGCTACCCAATGACAGAAGTATAAACAGCAAGATGTGTGCAGTGTAACCGCACACAGTATAGAGGATGCAGATATCAGTGCTGTAATAGACAACTGGGACAAAGCCCACACCAGCACCCTAACACTACCAGGTCACACCTCATACATGGATGTACATGTGCAAAAACATGGAACAAGCTACAAAACGAGGGTGACTAGCAATAAATGTCATGGATAACCACACCCCCATGTTGGTACCACAACAAGAAGCAACATGGATTAGCCATGGTCAAATACCAATTGCTAAAACTGCCTACTACGAAATAGCTTGCTGCAGACCACTGTCCTAATAGCAGGAACTGCACCAGGCCTATGTTCATAGTTGCATAGGTTCATACTAGGCTATCTGCCCTAGGGCATATATAAGCCTAGCCCAGAGTTTTGTGGCTTCCGCCACCCCTTCAGTTCTAAGGATAATATGCCCATTATGTTGCTGTGCCTCTGTCAAGCAGTGACACTGAGGTTATCCCTGGGATATACCTGCGATCACCCATCCATTGGTCATGATTTCTCTCGAACAAAGCCAGTGAGGTGCCCAGCCTACATGTACCAGGATGATGTTCCACAGCATAGGGAGTCTCTCGGTGATGAATATGTCCCTCCAGCACGCCGTATGAATAGCCGTGTTGAGGTTTAAGTCTCCTGCCCATGTAGATCTGATGGAGTTAGAAGTTTTGAGGTGAAGCATGTTCATTAATTCCGGGTTGGACATGGCCTAGTATGATAGGCACAGGCCACCTCTGAGCAGATGGTAGGCGACTGAATAGAGCTGGGGTTCCTGCAGTCAGGCAGCATAAGACATACATTTGAGACCTTTTATCTGTCTGGTGAGCAATGTGTGGGGCCTGTCCAATTGCTGCAGGTGTTGGGTCAGAAACATTCCGAATGGGGCATTGTACTCAATCATTGGTCTGATGAGTGATGAGTACAGGGGAACAATGACCTCCCTTGATCTAGATGTGAATCCCTGCAGGATGAGGTGGGCAATGTAGAAGGTCTCCCTAACTACTTTGGCAACGTGAGTGTCAAACGAAAGGTTACTGTCAACCTGGGTGGCCAGATCCCTGATAACCTTTCCTGTGCTTAGAGGAGTAACACCTATATGGGAACTAGGGGTAACCTTGTTCTTCCCAAAGGGTATGACTATGCATTGTTTAGCGTTTAACTGTAGGCCATGGCTCTGGCACCAGTTATCCATTTCTATGAGACCCGTCTGAAGGATGTCTGTGTCAGATGAGTTGTCAACTATGGTTCCCAGTTAGCAGTCATCTGCAAACCTTGTCAGCCATAATCCTCCTGTGTTTGCTTGTACGTCTGAAAAGTAGATGCCGAACAAAAGTGGGCCTAGGACTGAGCCCTGTGGGACACCACTTGTGACAGGCTTTGAGTGTGACATGGCGCCATCAACCTTGACCCTGTGGGTGCTGTCACTTACCAGTTTGTAACCCATCTTGTGACGTATGGGTCTACATTTAAGCTGGTGAGTTTTTCAATGATACCTGAGTGGGGTATTGTATCGAAAGCCTTTGCCAGATCAAGGTAGGCTGTGTGGACTGCTTTGCCCTCGTCAATGGCCTTGGTGACCGTTCTGAAATAGTCAACCAAGTTTAAAAGGCATGATCGCCCTTGACAAAGCCAAACTGGGTTGGATCCAAAGTCTGCAAGTCCCCTATGTCTTCATTCATGAGTTCCATTATGATTCTCTCCATAGCTTTGCAGACCAGGCTTGTCAAGCTGAAGGGACGGTAGTGTCCGGGGTCGGTGGAGGCACCACCTTTGTGAAGTGGGACCACCGTTGCCGTACGCCACTCCTTGGGTACGTATCCTGAGGTGAGGCCAAGATTAAACAGCTGCCCTAACTGCGGGTTCAATTCCTCATTGAGTTTGTGGGGCCCACAACCGGGGACACCATCCGGTCCCATGGATGCTGTGTTTCACACCTTGGATAGAGCAGTTCTCACCTGAGCATTTGAGATGTTTGGGGGGCTACAATCCCCTGGTATAGATATCCCTCCCTTTGGGGCTGAGGGCGGGAGAAATATGCACTGAACCTATCAGCCAGTATGTTGCCAATGTCTGTAGGTTCAGTGATCTTTACATCATTATGAACTAATCCTGAGCATATCTGGGAGTCACCTCCCAGGTTTCCAACATAGCTAACAAAGGCCTCATGATTGTCTTCTGAGTCCTTAGCGAGTTTCTTCTGAGTCCTTAGCGAGTTTTCTCTCAAAATGTGCCCTGGATGATTTTATGGGAGATCTCAGTTCTTTACGCATAATGAGCAGGGGTGTCTTCCTTTCTACAGAATTTGCTCTACCTTGTAGTAGCACCTTCCTTCTGATGTAGAGCATGTTTATGGCTGGGGTCCACCAGATTGCATGCATGCCTTTGGTACAAAGAGTCTTTGTTTTGTGTGGGATTGCCTGATCCATGCAGTCCTGGAGGTGCTGGTAGAAGGCATTTGTAAGTGATTCAGCGGCTTGGTAATGGTTTCTGCTGGCTTGGAGGCCTTGAAAGAGACCACACCAGTCTTTAGAAGTGTGAAGTTGGCTTCTGAGAAGTTCTTCACTGTGGTGTTCTTTATCTGGGGTGGGCGCGGGATGTGGACTTCCAGTGAGATTAGTTTATGATTTGATCTCACCAATGATGGGTATACTTCTGGTGTTGAACATTGTGACCCCATGTTCGTGATGATGTGATCTAGTATGTTGTCTCCTCTTGTGGGGATGGTGACTAGTTGTTCCATGGCATTTGAGGTTATGAACTCTAGGAACCTTTGGCCTAGAGTGTTGGGGCTTGATTAGGGCTTGATTAGTGATCCCAGTCTATATTGGGATAGTTGAAATCACCCAGTATGATGGTGTTTGGAGATACATTTATCTCCTCCAGTGTTGTCAGGAAAGCTGTGTGAGGTTCCTGAGTTTGAGAGGGTGGCCTGTAACCTGCTACAAACTGCCGAGCAGTCTTGCCTATGGTTAATTGCACCTGGATGGTCTCCGATGCATCGTGTGTTGCCACCAACCTTGAGGTGAGGGTGTCCTTGATGAATATGGACACCCACTCTCCTTTCTTGGTGTCGTCCGAATTTTGGGGCCGGAACGCATGATATGAGGAAACACCTGATACTGCTGGGGTGCTGTCAGGAGCCTTGAACCAGGTTACGGTCACAGCACAGACATCGATGTTCCCCATACTGAGAAGGGCTTCGAGTGCGTGCATCTTGAGGTTGAGACGTCTGGCATTGAGCAGCATCACCCTTAGTTTACTTCCGTTTTTGTGTCCTAGGGTGGTAGGTTTAGAATCTGAGCCTTGCCTAAAAAAGGCACAATGGGGGTTGCAAGAGCCTGAGCCAAATTCCGGAAGCCCAGGGGTGACAGGTGCAAGCCGTCCCCTGCGAATCAGCGTGGCTTGTCCAGCATGTCATCCCAGGCAGAAGGACATGGGATCCCCTTTGAATGACACCATAGATTAAGCCAACTATTACAGCTGATCATCTTGTCTCTGTATTGTGGCATCATGCTTGGTGAAGGTAGGATACTGCTCAAGGTCAGGGTCATACCTGCCTGGGCTACATAAGCAGAGAGCTCCTCTATGTCTCTTATCTTGTAGTCCAGGGAGGTACATCTCAGGTCGTTCATACCAGCATGGGCAATGACTGAGTCATACTTGTACTTGCAGTTGAGTGACCTGAGTGCTTGCATTATGTGGTGGATCCCAGCGCCCGATAGGCAGCTTACTGTGACCTTCTCCTTACTCAATCTGGTGAGCGGGACGTCAGTGTGTCTGACTATGGAGTCACCTATGACGAGTGTGTCTGGCATTGTGTTTGGCCTTAAGGGCTGTGAATGTTTGGCACACTGACTCTGTGGTCTATGTGTTGCATGTGCTGTGCCCTGTGGAGGCAGTTGTTTGGGTGTCTGCTGTGGTGGCCTCTGCTGGTATGGTAGATCTGTGATCAGAGCCTCCGAGTATGTCTTTGTGTGTTTATGTGTATGATTTGAAGTTGTGATAGTGCTATGTGAGACTGGGTTTGTGGTGTGTGTGTGGTCACCTTCTCCTCCTCTCTGGTCCTGCCAGTCCTATGTTGAGAGAGCTCAGCCTCCAGGTTGGCTATATAGTTGCATCTCTTGCATGCATTTGTGTTTTGTGGGAGAAGGTGAGGGTTGTCTGTGTACATGTGTCAATTGTAACATTGCCTCAATATACCCAGGTTCACCAGCTGAGCAGGAGAGGACACTAGCAACTGATCCCTTGACATGCCAGAAGGAATAGACAACAAACTGTTGGAAGACAGGAAGATATCAAGCCCCCCAAACCACATTATATCGCTTGACTGACAATACCTACACATACACCATAGTGTCATAGTTGCATAGTTTACTACTAGGCTATCTGCCCTAGTGCATTTATAAGCCTAGCCATAGTGATGTGGCTATTGCCACCCCTTATAGTGGTAATACGTGTACAGAATAGATTCCGAATATTGTGCCTCTCACTTAGTAGTGACACATTATGACCCCCGTACATAATTGAATACCTTGACTGTGCCTCTGTCTAGTAGTGACACAGGGAGGACCCCTGGGGTAAAACTACATTCCGACATCCAGTTGTCCAGACTTCTCTTGAAGAGAGTCAGTGAGGGACTCTGTCTAACATGAACTGGGATACTCTGCTAGAGTGTGAGATGCCTGTGAGTTATGACTCTGTCCCCCAGCATTTCCTATACATGTATGTGCTGAGGTTCAGATCTTCAGCTCCCATGGTTCTGGTGGATTTGGATTGCTTGCAGTGGAGCATGTCCACCACATCCTGATTGGACATGGTCTTGTATGTCAGGCATAGGTCACCTGTAAGTATGCGGTATGCCACTGAATAAAGCTGGATTTCCTTTAGTCTGGAAGCATATGACATGTGTTGTACACCCCTGGTCTCCTTGGTAAGGTACTTTTGGGGTCTCGCCAGCTGTTGCAAGTGCTGGGTGAGGTACATACCAAATGGGGCTTTGTAATCAATCATGGGCCTGATAAGGGAGAAGTATAGTGGTACAATGACCTCCTGTGATCTGGATGGAAAACCCTTCATGATAAGGTGGGCAAGATAGAAAGTCTTTCAAACCACTTTGGCAACATGGGTGTCAAATGAGATGTCACTATCTACATGTGTCCGCAGGTGTCTGATTTGTATTCTGTGCTCAGTGGGTTGCTGTCTATGTATTGATTTGTGTGTACTTTGTTCCTCCCAAAGGGGATGACCACACATCAGTTGCAGTCAGTTTCAGGCCATGATTCCAGCACCAGCTATCTGTCTTTGTGATGGCATTCTGTAGGATGTGTGTGCTGGCTGATGTATTCACATATGGTGCCTAGGTTGCAGTCATCTGCAAACTTTGTCAGCCACAACCCTCCTATGTTTGCTTTCACATCTGAAAAGTAAATGCCAATTAAGACGGGTCCCAGGACAGATCTTTGTGGGACACCACGTGTGACTGGCTTTCAATCTGACAAGGCACCTGCAATGTCGACGTCATGGGTTCTGTCTCCTAGCCATTTTGCAAACTATCCTGTGACATATGATTTGATATTTCAGCTGTTGAGCTTGTCTATGATGCCTGAGTGGGGTATTGTGTCAAAGGCCCTAGCCAAGTGCAGGTAGGCTGTGTGGACCGCGTAGCCCTCATCAATGGCCCTACTGACAGTATCAAAATAGTCAAACATGTGCAAAATGCAGGATCTGCCCTGTACAAAGCTGAACTGGGTGGGATCAAGGGTCTGTAGGTCACCAATGTCTCTGTTTAAGAGCTCCATAATGACTCTTTCCATAGCTTTGCAGACAAGGCTGGTTAAGCTTGTGTGGTGGTAGTCCCCAGGGTCTGTGGAGGCATCTCCTTTGTGGAGTGGGACCACTGTTGCTGCACGCCAGTGTTCAGGTACATATCCTGTAGCAAGGCTAAGGTTAAACAGCATTTGTATATACGGGTTTAGCTCCTTCTGGAGTTCACATAGCACAACTGGGGATACCATCAGGTCCCAATGATGCTGTGTTCTTGTCTTTGCTGAGTGCGGCTCTCACATGGACATCTGAGATGACAGTGAGGTTACATTCATCTGTGATAACTATCTTCTGTTGGGGTGAGGGGGAAGATTGCACTGAACCTGTCTGCCAGAATGTTGCCAATATCTGTCAGGTCACTGAAATATATGTTGTTGTGTACCAACTCAGAGCATATCTGAGGGTTCCCAGCCAGGTGTCTGACATAACTGAAGAAGGCAGTGTGGTTATCTCTATCGTCTTTGGTGTTTATGTCTCAAAGTTGACCTTGGATGTCTTTATGAGAGAATGTAGCTTTTTACTAGTGCTGCTCACAGCCGCCTTCCCTTTAGGAGATGTAGCTCTGTCTTGCATTAGATCAGCATGTACCGCAGACATAACGATATTGGGGATCTATTGACACCCGACCCTAGCCAGTGTGGGTTTATGAAGTACAGACCCCGCCCCTAAACATGTGTGACTCAGTTGAAACAGTGATTGAGGTCACTGATGAGGGCAATGTGGCCCACACAGTGTAGCTGGACCTTGCAAAGTCTTCCATACAATACCCTACGTGTTCAATATAGATATGCACACCAGCTTAAATATACACCCCAATGTCACTAGAGGGGTTGCAAACCAGACCAACGACAGAACTGACATGGCCAGACATGCTGTAGCCATGTCAGACTACAAACCACATATAACAGGCATCCCACAAAGCTTGGTCCTGGGACCTTTCCCGTCTGGTATATATGCCCCATAGGTACAGGCCAACATGTAAGGACTGTGCCCGAACATGTTTGCAGAGGACTACAAACCGCCTAACATATCTGACACTCCAGCTGACACAAGCATCCCACAAAAGGGCCGCATAGAAACAGACAACCAGTGCCATAGCCATGTCAGCATGTGAAATGGGGACAACTGTATAGTCAACCTCTGTGGATATACAGTAAGTGGCCACCAATTACCACATAGGTGTTAACCCATTACATACATCACATGTAATGACGGACCTGGGTACACAAGGGGATAGATATCCTGCATAGGACAAACATGTGGCTGTAGTGTTAACAGAAACAATCCATATACCAACCTAATCATGAAGGTTATGACATCTAGATAAGGGGAGGTCATTGTGGTTCTGCAGTTATCCTTCATCAGCATTACAAATGACCACAACAGCCCCCGTGGGGTGTACCTCAGCAGACACCTCCATCAACTGTAAAGTCCACAACAGTACCTCACCAGGAGTATCAAAGAGCTTGAACACATGTAATGTGTTGCCTGATTAAACAGAGTGCAACTCCACACACTGCCAGCTGGCCACCCAGACGCAAGCTGTGCCTGATGTAGAAAGCCATGTCCAAGCTGGAATCAATGAACATGCTGCACCTTGTACAATCTGAATGGCAGTGAGCTATGCACATGAGGGACCTGAACCCTAGCACTGACATACATAGGATAAGCTGTACTGCATTATCCATAACACAGAAGCCACCCCCACGCATGAGTAAACTACCAGTACAGGTTATCCATAGAATCACTCATTGATTCTCCTCAACAGGAATCTTAATGACTGGATGGGAGACGGTAGGTTTACCCTGGGTATCAATGTTATGTCACAGGTAGACAGAGGCACAGTATACTACACGAGATATATGTCATGGCAAACTACACTTACAATGTGTCGAAGGACAAACACACTCTCAGACTAGCATTAGAAATGGCCTAGGGCACATCGGTAGTGTTTGCCAATGTACACCTATGTTGTGGAATACACTACTGATGTTGGATGAGGCTGTTGTAAGTAGTTCATATCCGAACATAATACAACATGGTCAGATAGGTTCATAGGTTTATACTAGGCTATCTGCCCTAAGGCAGGTATAAGCCCAGCCCAGAATTTTGTGGCGTACGCCACCCCTTATATGGAAACAATACTGTGCCCATTAGTCTGTCATGCCTCTGTCCAGCAGTGGCACAGAGACCGTCCCCAGGGTAAACCTATGATCTCCCATCCACAGGTAAAGATTCCCCTTGAACAGAGCCAGTGAGGTGCTCTGCCTCACATGGACCGGGATTGTATTCCACAGCATAGGGAGTCTCTGAGTGATAAATATATCCCTCCAATATGTCCTACTTATATCCCTGGTAAGGTTTAAGTCACTTGCCCTAGTGGTTCTGGTGGAATTGGCGATTTTGAGGTGGAGCATGTCCATTACTTCCTGGTTGGACATGGCCTTGCATGTCAGGCACATGTCACCTCTGGAGTGTCTTCAATCTGGCAGCATATGACAGCTGTTGTAGACCCTTTATCCTTTTGGTGGGGGACTTTTGGGGTCTCTCTGATTGCTGCAGATGTCAGGTGAGATACATCCAGAATGGGGCATTGTACTCGATCATTGTCTGATAAGTGAAGAGTACAGGGGAACAATGACCCCACTAGATCTGGATGTGAATCCCTTTCTGATCAGGTGGGCAATGTAGAAGGTCTTTGTAGCCACGTTAGCAATGTGAGTGTCAGGAGAAAGGCCACTGTCAACCTGGGTCCCCAGGTCCATGATAACCTCCTCTGTGCTTACAGGATTGCCACCTATATGGTAGCTTGGGGTTACCTTGCTTTTCCCGCAGGGTATGACTATACATGTTTTGGCATGTAACATCAGGCCATGGCTCTGGCACCAGCTATCAGTGTCCGTGAGTCCCTTCTGAAGAATATCCGTGTCTGATGCACTGTCCACTATGGCGCCCAGTTTGCAGTCATCTGCAAACCTTGTCAGCCAAAGTCCTCCCATGTTGGCCTGTACCTCTGAGAAGTAGATGACGAACAAGAGGGGGCCAAGGACTGAGCCCTGTGGGACACCACTTGTGACCAGCTTGGAGTCCGACATAGCACCAGCAACTCTAACCCTGTGGGTCCTGTCCTTAAGCCAGTTTGCAACCCGTCTTGTGACATATGGGTTTACATTTAGGTTGGTAGGTCCTTCTACAATACCCGAGTGGGGTATTGTGTCGAAAGCCTTTGCAAGGTCAAGGTAGGCTGTATGGACTGCCCTTCCCTCAGCAATGGCCTTAGTGACTGTTTTGAAGAAGTTGACCAAGTTCAAAAGGCATGATCTGCCCTTGACCAAGCCAAACTGGGATGGGTCCAAAGTCTGCATTTCCCCTATATCTTTGTTTATGAGCTCTATTATGATCCTCTCCATAGCTTTGCAGACTAGACTTGTTAAGCTTATGGGGTGGTAATTACCAGGGTCCGTAGAGGCACCGCCTTTGTGCAGATGTGCACAACTGGACCCTAACCAGGCTGTTGTGCACACTATGGAAATGTAAAGCAGTGATAGGACTAAAGCCCAGGATACTGACCACCACAGTGAAAGTACTGAACCACTACACTATACAGAACTACAGTGTTAGGTCAGTATGAACGGATGTTGACAATTGTGTGCAAAGTATCCCATGCAAAACCTACAGGCACAGTATACTCCCTGTTGTGTTCACACAAAAAGCATTTGGACAGTAACTACACAACATGGCACAGAACACACAACCATAAACTGGAGGTATTTGTTGAAGGTCACACTCATCCACAAATGTGATGGGCTGCAGAGTTCAACATATGGAAAGCTCACACTGGGCATGCTCACACACTTAGATAAATGAGACATCTTTCACACAACATGCCATGGGAAGGCTGAACTGGGAATGCTCACACACGTAGTCCAAATGTTACTCTTAGCAACTGTGAAAACACACCAGAGGATGCTCATTCCCCTTTCTAGACACTGATCATGTCAGCACCCTATAAGTATATCAGGAGAAAAGGAATCTCCCAGTAATCCGAATAGCGCGCTCTGCTAATGCATCTGTCTCTAGTGTCATAACATAGTTAGGTAGGGTTTGAATTGGCAACTGTGTAAACACACCACAGGGCTCATTCATTCCACTCTAAACTCTGATGATGTCAACTCTAGTGTCATAACATAGTTAGGTAGAAGTTTGAATCCAGCAAGTGTTTGTGAAGGGGGGTAAGTGTGTATGAAAGGAACATCCCTTTTGGCAACTGTGTAAACACACCACAGGATGCTCATTCCACTTTCTAAACTCTGATGATGTCAGCACCCTATAAGTATATCAGGAGAAACGGAATCGCCCAGTAATCCGCCTAGCGTGCTCTGCTACTGCGTCCGTCTCTAATGTCATAACATAGTTAGGTAGGGGTTGGAATCTGGCAAGTGTGTGTGAAGTGGGGTAAGTAAGTGTGTATGAAAGAAGCATCCCTTTTGGCAACTGTGTAAACACACCACAGGATGCTCATTCCACTTTCTAAACTCTGATGATGTCAGCACCCTATAAGTATATCAGGAGAAAAGGAATTTCCCAGTGATCCACATAGCACGCTTTGCTAATGCGTCTGTTTCTAGTGTCATAACATAGTTAAGTAGGGGTTTGAATCCACCAGCTGACAAGTGTGTGTGAAGGGGGATAAGTGTGTATGAAAAGAATGACCCTTTTGGCAACTGTGTAAACACACCACAGGATGCTCATTCCACTTTCTAAACTCTGATGATGTCAGCTCCCTATAAGTATATCAGGAGAAAAGAATTCTCCAGGTAATGCAAATAGCGCGCTCCGCTAATGCGGCTGTCTCTAGTGTCATAACATAGTTAGGTAGGGATTTGAATCCCGCAGGTGGCAAGTGTGTGTGAAGGAGGGTAAGTGTGCATGTGAAAAACATCCTTTTTGGCAACTGTGAAAACATACCACAGGATGCTCATTCCCCTTTCTAAACTCTGATGATGTCAGCAACCTATAAGTATATCAGGAGAAAGGAAATCTCCCAGTAATACAAATAGCGCGCTCTGCTAATGTGTCCATCTTTAGTGTCATAACATAGTTCGGTAGGGGTTTGAATCCAGCAAATGACAATTGTGTTTAAAGGGGAGTAAGTGTGTATGTAAGCAGCGTCCTTTTTGGCAACTGTAAAAACATACCACAGGATGCTCATTCCCCTTTCTAAACTCTGATTATGTCAGCACCCTATAAGTATATCAGGAGAAAGGAAATCTCCCAGTAATGTGAATAGCACGCTCTGCTGATGCGTCTGTCTTTAGTGTCATAACATAGTTAGGTAGGGGTTTGAATCCAGCAAGTGTGTATGAAGGGGGGGTAAGGGTGTATGACAGAACTGTCCCTTTTGACAACTGGGAAAACACACTACAGGATGCACATACCCCTTTCTAAATGATATCACAATTATTCATGGCTTTTGATTACAGACATGCCACGTGTGTTTTGCCCACACAGAATGCCCATGTGTGCGGGTTGTCTCTCACAATAATGCATGACATTGATTAAACCAGTTATGGCAATGCACACATGATGTATGTGTGTGCCAAATACACATATGTACATGTGACCTTCAATAGTTACCATGTGTGATGCCTGCCACATGTGAATACATGGTATTTGCACAGGGTAACATTATGACTGTGGTCTTCTGTGCAGGTGCTGCATGTGGGATGTGTATATACAGTGTGAGATGTAGATGCTATCAGCCTAGTAGTGAGGGATACACACCTGGTCTGGGGCATATAGTCTACCTGCTGTTGATGAACAGGTGCTGCATGTTTTCACCTGTTGTGGGAGTGGTAAGATGTTATTCCATAGCAATGCAGTGACCGCATGCTAAGAACCGTTCAGCTAGGGTGTTGTAGCTACAGTAATTCATTAGCATTCAGTAATATGTCAGAATTCATGGTGAGGGTCTGATGCCAACCAAGGTCAGGGTTCTACCAGCCTATATCACTTGCTCAGTGATCCCTTCCATGTTCCCTATCATGTATCCCAGTGAGGGACATCCCACATCAGCTTTGGTGGCATGGACAATGACTGAGTCATATGTGTCCATGCATCTGACTGACCTGTATGCTTGTGTTATGTGGTGGCCCATAGTGCCCCATGAGCATATCACTGTGACCTACACCTTGTCCAGCGTGGTGAGCATGTCCTCACTGTACTGGACAATAAAAGTACCTAACACAACTGCAGCAGTAGTGTTGTATAGCTGTACAGACTGTGCTTGTTTGGCACACAGGATTTGTGTGCTATGTGTTATGCGTGCTGTGTGCAGGCCTAACGTATGCCTGTGTGCCAGCTGCAGAGGTGTCTGCCAGTCATGCAGGATGCTATCCTTAGGCTCCAAGAATGGCCCAGTGTGTTTCCATGCTTGTATTGCTGTCAGTGTAGGTCCACATCAGACTGGTATTGCTGTCACTGTAGTATTTCATGCCACCTGACAGGTTATGCCAGTACTGGGTTCAGAGTGCTTAGTCCACAGTTTGGCCATGTGTTTCCATCTCATACATGTGTTGTACATCCATGGGTAGGGGATAGGGTTGACTGTGTACATGTGGCAGCTGTGACATTACTACATGACTCACATATTCCACAACTGTACCATAGAGGTGACTGACAACTGACCTTTGCACATGCTACCATACTATTGAGATTGCATTGGTGATTAACAGCACATAGGGCCAATGGTGAACAAGATACATAGGTCCATAGGTTCATACAGAGATGTCTGCCTAGGGCATTTATCCACCTAGCCAGAATGTGTGTGGCTTTCACCATGCATTGTAAATCTATCTTGCTATGCCCTTTTCCAAGGTTAGTATACTGTGCCTCTGTCTAACAGTGACACATAAGTGATACCCAGGGTAACCCTACGATGTCACATCCAGTCATTAATATCACTCTTGAAGATAGTCACTGAGTGATTCTGCCTAACCTCTATTGGGATAATATTCCAGAATGAAGGGAGCCTCTGAGTTATGAATGTGCCCCTCCAGCATGTCCTATGTATATCACTCCTGAGGTTCCAGTCTTTCCAGCGTGTATCCTGATGGGATCTGGATATTCTGAGGTGCAGCATGGCCATTAAGTGAGGGTTTGACATGGCTTTATATGTCAGGCACAGATTGCCTATGAAGAGGCAGTATGCCACTGAGTAGAGCTGCTGTTTCTTCAACCAGTCAGTATGTGGCATCTGTTTGAGCCCTTTGATCCTCTTGTCGAGGTACGTATGTGGTCTTTCTAGTTGCTGCAGGTGTCTGGTAAGGTGCATGCTGACAGGGTCATTATAGTCAATTATGGGCATGATGAGGGATGAGTAAAGGGGTACAATGTCCTCCCCTGATCTACATGTGGATCCCATCATGATGATGTGGCCCATATAAAATGTTTTCCTAACCACTTTGTCCATGTTGTTGTCAAATGGTAGAATGCTATCGACCTGTGTACCCCAAGGTCCATAATTCCTTCATCTGCACTTAATGGATTAACACATATGTGGTACTTTGTGGTCACTTTGTGTTTGACAAAGGGGATGACTATACGCTTTTTGTCATTCACCTTGAGGCCATGGCTGTGGCACAAGTCGTGTGTTTGCAAGAGGCCCTTTTGGAGGATGCGTGTGTTAGCTGGAGAGTTGATTATGGCATCTGGTTTGCAGTCATCTGCGACTTGCTCAGCCACAGTACTTCCATGTTGGTCTGTACCTATGATAAATATATAATGAACATGACAGCTCCCAGTGCTGAGCCTTGTGGGACACCACTTGTAACTGGTTTGAGGCTGACATGGCTCCAGCAATTCTAACCATGTGTGTTCTGCCCTTGAGCCACTGTGCAATATCCATAGTGACATAGGGGTTAATATGTACACTGGTGAGCTTCCCTAGAATGCACAAGTGGGGTATTGTATCAAAGGCTTATGCAAGGTCCAGGTAGGCTGTGTAGACCTCCTTCCCCTTGACAGTGGCCTAGGTGACTGTTTCAAAGAAATCAAACAGGTGTGAGAGGCAGGATCTGCCATTAACAAAGCCAAACTGTGCATGGTGACATGTCTGTAGGTCCCCAATATCTATATATGTGAGGTTCATGATGATCCTTGCCATAGCTTTGCAGACCAAGCTATTCAGACATATGGGGCTAATAGTGTCCAGGATCCATTAAGGCACCACCTGAATGTAGAGGGACCACTGTTGCTGTACGCCACTTTTTGGCCACATTTCGTGTAGTAAGGCTGGGATTGAACAGTAGTGTAATGTCTGGGTGTAGCTCTTCTTGTGGTTCATGTAGGACACAGCCTGGGACACTGTCTGGTCCCATTGATGCAGTGTTTATTGCTTTGGAGAGGGCAGCTCTTACCTGAGCATCTGTGATGTCAGGGGGAGAAGCACTCTGCTGGGAGACATATTTGCCCTTTTGGTGTGGTGGGGGGAGAAGGTAGCAGTGAACCTGTCCACTAGGATGATGGCAATGTCTGTGTGTTTTGTATTTCGTGTGACATCTTGGATTACCTCTGAGCATATCTGGGTATTACCACACAGGTTCCTGACATAACTACAGAAAGCCTTGTGATTATCCTCAGTGGCTTGTGGAATCTTCTCTCAAAGATGGCCTTAGACAATCGTATGAGTGCCTGTAGTTGTCTTCTAATACTCATCAGTGATGCCTTCACATTTTGGGAGTTTGTTGTATCATGTAGTGGCTTCATCCTTCTATTGTATAGTTTGTTTATGGCTGGTGTCCAGCACACAGGATGTCTGCCTTTGGAGGATTGGCTCATGCTTTCATATGTGGTTGCATGATCCATGCATTCCTGAATGTGTCCATAGAATGCCTTTATACAGGTATCTGCAGTCTGGACCATATTTTCAACAGGCCTGGGGCCTTTGAAGGTTTCCACATCATTTATGAGGGGTGTGAACATGCTTGACATGAGCTGTTGACTGACGTCCTGCCCTCCAGACTGTGCAAGGTGAGGGTCACATTTAGCTACCTGTCGGGTGATAGAATGTGCCACATAACACAGGCACACAGGTCACTCCACAGCAAGTACAAGTATGAGGCAGTCATTGTCCATGCTGGTGCAAACAACCTGAGATGTACCTCCCTGGACCACATGGAAAGAGACACAGAGGAGCTCTTACAGCACCCTCTCAAACTCAGGACTCCCACACAGCCTTCATGCTCACACAGGAGAGTATAGATTTCTCTGCAAACACCATCATACTGGGTGACGTCAGCTACCCAAACATAGACTGTGAACATTACACAAGCCACAATACCCAAGCTCTAGGGTTCCCATAGATCAGACACTCTTTAGCTATGGAACAGGTAATCAACCTTCCCACAAGAGGGGCAGACATACTAGACCTGATCATCACAAACATGAGTACAAAATGCTCACCACTGGAAGTATATCCCTCATTGTTGCAATCGAACCATATACTAATCACACTGGAGTACTGGATCCCCCACATATGCAAACCTCGAACACATCGATGTGTGTGTGGGAAATGCCCCTATTAGCAACTGTGACAGTACACTACAGGATGCAGATTCCCCTTTTGAAACACTGATGATGTCAGGACTCTATAACTATATTACCTGAATTAAAGTCCTCCAGTAATTCATATAGCGTGCTCTGCTAATGCGTCTTTCTCTGGTGTCATAACATAGTTAGGTAGGGGTTTGAATCCTGCAGTATGAGTGGAGTTTGTGTGTGTGCATAATGCTGGGAGGGATACGTTCCTTTTGCCAACTGGGAGAACACACTACAGGGTGCACATCCCTACTCCTACACACAGATGATGTCAGCACCCTCTAAGTACAGCATTAGAAAGAATTTCTCCCAGTAATGCAAATAGCACACTCTGCTAATATGTCTGCCTCTGCTGTTAGAACACAGTTAGGTAGGGGTTTGAATCTTGCAAATGGAAAGTATATGTTTTACTGTGGGTGGGGTTAGTGTGTGTGCACAATGGTGGGGCTGGGATGTGGCTTTTGCCAAATGGGGCTATGCACTGCAGGGTGCACATTTCCCTTAACAAGCAGTGATGTTGACAGCACCCTATACAAACAAAACTACAAAAGAGAAGGTGGTGGTACCAATAACACATGTAAGGTAACACTTCTTCATGTAATGTCCACAAAACGAAGTAGGATAAACGAACAATCCTTTTACTCTATACAAACAACATGACAACAGACAACTGACAGTACTCAGTATAGTGTTACATGCTACTGTAACACACACATGTACCAGAATATACCTAGATAGTGTTTTGAAGCCTGAATGTGGCAAGTGTGTGGATGTGGGATGTGTCTGTGTGTGCATTTCCATATGGGAAACATGTTTGATGTGGCAATCAGGGTACCACAGTACCTGATGCACATTACACCTTTGACCTAATGAGGTTGCCTGGACTTACTACAGGATATGTACCTGAACAGTGCCATACATACACAGTGGTCCCACACCAATGAGGAGTAACCTCTACTGACCCTGGTAACTACTGCATCATATGCACAACTGGCCTTGTGGTCTAAGCTATGGAAGTTTTAAGTATGGGCAACATGTACAGCAATATTACATATGTATATATTTCAGGACTATGTACACACAACCTATCTCATGGACATACCTATAGATAGTGAACTATGATACATTTGGAGGTGTCACAGTAAACACAGTATTAACCTGCTACTTTGCATTACCTGTGTTTGTGGCAGCTGTTGCTGTGTCAGTGGTGCTGCTTGCTGCTTGCTGTTTGCTGCTGCTGCTGCTGGTTTTGCTGCTGGCTGTCTGTATATTTTTTATTTCTCTCTCTGTCTCTCTCTCTCTTTCTCAGTAGGTTATGTGCAATGACTGTATTGCATGTGTGGAGTGTGGGTACTGGATGCTTTTGTAGGTATCTGCATAGGTCCATGTGATGGCCTCTGCACCAATTGTAAGGCAGCATTAGCTAATAGCATACAACCAGTTGTGTACTGATTGCATGTCTCACTGTGATTTCAGGACAGTGCTAAAAAAGGGTATGTGAGATAGGCATTGCCCTTTCAGATTGTAAGGGCGTGGACCATGCTGGTATGCTGTTGACAATGTTCTGTGACTGTGAAGGTTAGTCCATCTCTCATGCTTCATGCTGTGTTGTGAATTCAGGTTGCTGCATTTCTCTCGCCTGTTCCCTGTAGTGAGTGTGTATGCATACTGACACCTACGACTATATTTCATATGTATTGCTATATGTACATATGTGTACATATACATACTTTCATACATGTACATTAGCTGACAATATTGGGTACAAGCTAACAATTTGCAGGGCTGTTTCTGTTAACACTACACTAGTATGGGAATCCAGTAATTGGGACAGTAAAAGTCTGCCTGACATGCTTTGGGTAGTACACATACTATATTGCCTTTATCTTCATTCCTACTATTACATGTTCCACTTATTTAGCACTATATTCCTGTATGAGAGTCATGGCTTACTGGTAGGTCATACAGACTAGTGTTACTATGGTCTTGTGGTAGGGCCTACTAGTATACTTATATTTTGCTTTCAAACTGAGTATAGGGCCTATCAATCAGAGTGCTGGGGGCACCTTTAAGCAGTTAAAGGGGTTAGTAGGTCTCACAGGAGTCAGGCTGTGTTGCAGATTCTGGTTGCTGCATTTATCTTCACTGTTTCCTGTAGTGAGTGTGTATGGATACTGACACCTACCACTATATTTCATATGTATTAATATATATATATATATATATATATATATATATATATATATATATATATATATATATATATGTATGTGTACATATACATACTTTCATATATGTACATTACCTTATATTATTATGTACAAGCTAACAATTAGCAGGGCTGTTACTGTTAACACTAAACTAGTATGGGAATACAGTCGTTCAGGCATTACAAATCTACCTGACATGCTTTGGGTAGTACACATCCTATATTACCTTTATATTGATTCCTACTATTACATGTAATATTTATTTCAGCACTATGTTCTTGTATGAGAGTTATGGTTTAGTGGTAGGTCATACAGACTAGGGTTACCAAGGGGCTTGGAACTGACAGTAGGAATTTTTTTCTTTCAAACTGAGTTTAGGACCTGGCAATCAAAGTGCTGAAGGCACCTTTATGCAGTTAAAAGGGTTATTAAGTCTCACAGGAGTCAGGCTGTGTTGTAGATTGTGGTTGCTGCATTTATTTTCACTGTTTCCTTTTGTGAGTGTGTGTGAATACTGACACCTACCACTATATTTCACATGTATTAATATATATCTATATATATATATATATATATATATATATATATATATATATATATATATATATATATATACATATGTGTACATATAATACTTTCATATATGAACATTACCTCACATTATTATGTACAAGCTAACAATTAGCAGGGCTGTTTCCGTGAACACTAAACTAGTGTGGGAATCCAGTAATTCAGGCATTAAAATCTACCTGACATGCTTTGGGTAGTACACATCCTATATTACCTTTCTATTGATTCCTACTATTACATGTTATATTTATTTTAGCACTATGGTCTTGTATGAGAGTCATGGCTTAGTGGTAGGTTATACAGACTAGTGTTACCAGGGTCCTGGGTTTGAGACTGACAGTGGGAATTTATTTTTCTTTCGAAATGAGTACAGGACCTGTCAATCAAAAGTGCCAAAGGCACTTTTAAGCATTTAAAACCAGGTCTGCGCTCGTTTGCGCGGAGCTCATGCATGCGCAGTGGCGGTGAGCTACGCGCACACAAGCGCACACCCACGCAATTTTCTTTGAAAGAAAAGAAAAAGGGGTGACAGGAAAGTGGTGAAAAAGGGGTCACAAAGAGGGTAAGACAGTAGGGAAACAAGCTTGGTATTTGCAGGAAGGATGTAGGTGAGACCCATAGCTGCCCATGTCTTTCTCAGCAACGGCTGTGCATTTGTATGCAATTTGGTGTGACATTTGGAACCTTCCACCCCTGAGAGAGGTGTCAGGACAACATTAATACCTGTTGTACAGCCAATTGTAATTAACAGTTTCGATGTCCAGCGGACATGTGTGCAACATGGACAGCTATGAATGGGGCGTAATTTTTTTGTGGGTACAGAGTGCCCTTTTTTTTGTTTTTTTATCAGGTGAGAGTGGTATGTCAGGTGAGGTAGTCGGTATAGCTGGGGAGGTAGGTTGGGTACGTTAACAGACAAGACAGACAAGACACATACAGGGGCGGTGTATGACACATGTGGGGGGGTTACACAATTGACGGGGACGGAGGTTGGGATATCCATGGCACATGAGCCCACAGATGGCAACAGTGGAACTGATATCCCCACCCATAGGCAGTTGCCACTGTTCCTTCACAGCTCAGGATGGGGCTGTGCTGGGGGCTGTGCGGGCGGGACAACGGGCAAGCCTGTAAGCTGTGCCACCCGGGCCTCAAGCTGGCGTAGGGGCCCAAGGACAGAGTCTTGGATCTCCCTTCGCACCACAGACCGGACACTTTGGAGGGTGAGTGGACGTTCTCCTCCGGCCATGCTTGCAGAGGGGGGATGGGCCCCATCCTCTGCAGCGCTTCCACCCGAAGGTGGCACAGGGCCACCGGAGGAGGGTCCAGCCTGGGCACTAGTGCCAGGTGCACTCGCCAGCTGAGGTGGGAGAGGTGGGTCCGCTGGGACCTGCCTTCCCAAGCGTTCTAGGTTTGTGTGTATGTTATTTAGTTTGGGTTAGTGGTATATTATTCCATTCAAATTAGTTGTAACAGCATGCATTGGTATTCCCATTAAACAAACACCCAGATATTAACACCATTGAACAACGGGCATATCAATATCACATGCATTATTTGAACAAAAATACACAATTGAACAACATGCAGGGTTGATTAATGGCAACAGGCCATCAGGTTTGCTGGTTTGCAGGTATGACCAGGGCACATGCAACAACAGACATGCATACATTTTTGAAACAGGACAAATGTCCATGGTTAATGAAATGTTCATATACCAATATTTAGTGTTTTTTTTATTTGCAATTATAGGGTGGGGTGGAGAAAGAAAATGATGACACATTCATAAATTATACATTCATATACATTTGTAATAGAAACACAATTAACTTGTGGGTGATACTTTCCCACTGATTCTTACTTGACTGTCATGCTAGACCTGTTACAGATACATCACTATCCTGGTTATTTTGAATTTGATCAGATACATCATCCTGCTACACTTTGATGACAGGGCAGGGGACAGCTATGAATGTTTAGTATGTCAGACAATCATTCATTCTATCTGCAAATCGCTGACTGTGATCACCATATACAGAATTTGGCCTGAACATTCAAGAGTCAGACACACTGAAATCAGTTTGGGATGTTAAGTTTTAATTCCCACATGCATTTATTTCTGTAGAACCACACTGAAGCTTATATATTCAGGTGCTATTACTAAGTTATTCATTGATACGTGACCCTTTCTGTCACTCTCACACATCCTGCAATTTCACAGTTCAGGTTGGTACTTCTAGGCTTTGTTCACATATTAGACCTGTGGGGATTCCAACACTTTCCAGCAGCCTCACTTCTGTCATGATTCAGCATTTCAACAGGGGATATATCTCACCTGTGATTACCTCAGCTTCTGAAGCTGTACTCTTGAGACTACTGCAGGTTATACTACATTTAATTGATGGTGGGACATCTGTATTACAGCACTATTTATTTCTATCACTTATATTCCCAGTTTCACTTGCATACTGATGAACTTGTTGCAGCCATACCTGCAGACTTTTACTTGCTGCTTGCACATTCTATTACTTTTAATCAATACACTGCAATGTTCTGCTACGTGCTACACTATACTATTTATTTACAAGTACTAGGTGGGGTTACTAATCTGCATGGTGGTGCAGCCGCACCAGCCTCCGCTCATGTGCCATTCGATTCGCAGAGCGGACACCTGCAGCTGTAATACAAAACAAGTAATATTGGAATACACATCTCCTTGGTATCAGCTAGTTGAATTCCTTACATACATAAGTAAAATGTAACTTACTCAGTAGTGGGGTGCTGGGCATATCCCGGGCCTCCTGGATCCATTAGGTCAACTGGTCTTCCTTACATCGCTTCAGGTCCGCATGGTGGTGACGGACCTGCTCACCAGTGCGTGGGATGCCAGTAGCAATGGTCAGATCATGAGCCAACTGGTCCCATGCCTCCGCCCTGTACGCTCCCCATGAGACCTGGCCCTGCATGAGTTGGGCCTCATGATGGTGAACTAGGAGCCAGACCATGTATCTGGACTCCTCAACGCCCCACCGCTGTGCTTGAAAGCAACGTCCCTCCCCTACTCCACTCATTCTGCCTGCAGGTCTATTCTACAATCGTTTATGCTGTGTATTCCCACCTATGGGGCTTATACATGCCGATTTTCCCGCACATTTCTATGATTGGCCGGTTTGGAATTGTATCTACTTCACAGAAACTGCTTTATCATGCTCCATTTTGGCTTATATCCTATTTATATGCTATTTCTGCATTTCTAAGTACTGCTGTCATGGCTTAGTGGTTTAGTACCTTGACTCTAGTGCATGGTATCCTGGGTTCAAATCTGACCACTGACTTTTAAATTTTATGACTGTCTGGAAATGACTTCAGGACCTGTCAATCAATCATGCCAAAAGCACTTTTAAACACTTTAAAACCAGGTCTGCGCTCGTTTGTGCGGAGCTCACGCATGCGCACCGCCAGTTAGCTTGTGGGAGCGTCGCGCAAACGGTGTGCGCTGGATTACACCTTAATTGGCTAGTAACACACATGTTAAACGTAGCACAGCTAGTTGCATACAGTTTGAGCCTGTTAAACCAGTCCTTAGCTATGGGCAAGCAGTTTGCAGTTTGTGAAACACTACTTAGCTATGGGCACTCTGTCTCACTGCAGTTTTGCTATCAGTACATTTCTAAATATTTTTATTATTGTATTACTTGAAAACATATGCTCCATTTCATTCCATTTTACAAAAGGGAATACTTTTACATTTGTACAATACTGTCAGGGGCCTTTTTAGTGCTTATTTAAAAAAAAAAAAAGGATGTTGTGGGGGCTTGAACCTTGCCTACCTGCTTTCAGGCCGACAACTCTACCGCTATGCTATTACTTCTTGGCTTGCTTTGCATATTTAGTTCTTATATCCTTTTCCACTGATTGCTAACTGTAGTTGCTCTAGTAGCACACCCGCGCACACGAGCGCACACGGTAGCACACATTTACGGGGTTTAAAAAAAATAAAACATTTTTTATTTTCATTTTACAACATCTGTTCATTTTTTACATTGCTGGTCTGTGGGGGCATGTGTTGTGTAGTGTGGTTATTCACATTTCAATGGCTTCCCTAGTGGCTGTTTACTTTCAGCCATTCTAGACTTCTGGGGGCATGTCTACGGACACACCCCCTACTCTCTTATACGGACCGTGTAAGAGTTACAGTGTGATTCAGCATGCCTCATGCACCTCATGCATATGCATGACATGCTGACATCACACCGTTTAACTGCAGCCTCCGTGTAAGAGTTATAACTCTTACATGGAGGCTTCCTGAATCCTGCCCATAGTT
>NC_056738.1:57288996-57458996 GCF_019279795.1 Protopterus annectens
TCGGTGCTGATTCTACATTTAACTGTTTAAATATTTCCCAAATCCTATACTGTGATCTTTTTTTCCATGTTCTCTGTTATTTTCTTCAAAAAATCTTTTTACTTCCCGTTTCTTTAAATGTTTCTTTTTTTTAATTTTTTTTACTAAACATCTCCTCCACATAATTTACAACAATTTCCATAATCTGTTGCTGACTTTTCTTCATATTACCTTCCTTATCTTTCATTTCTGTCATTTTACTGTTGTTGTTTTACTACCATACTTTAATGAAGTACTCTCAGAGCTGAAGCAATGGCACTAAATAAGGTGAAACTTCTTTTTTCCTTTGTAGAAAATACTTTTGTTTACACATTTTTTAAAATTTTTTCACAGTATTTCTTGTAAATTTCTTTTTCATTTTCTTTTTCATAATAATCTCAATTGTTGTTTCTAGATTGCTCATTGCATCTTTATATAGTTTATCATATTCCTGTTTTTGTTTTTTTCTTTATTTATTTTTTCCACAATAAATAACCATCTTTATATATTTTTGAAAGCAATCTACCATTCCAACCAGTTGACATAAAATGCTTTCATAGTAACATTATCCCTCCATAATTGCATAATATCTTTCCTTTGTTTTTCATTCCATTCCTTTTTGTTTATTCATTTTATGCCTTTTTCTATCTTTATATATTCCTTATTATGATATATCTCCAACTATATTGTGTAATGATCTGAGAAACCTGTTATTGTTTGTTCTTCTTCCATTATACATATTCTCTCAGAAAAAAAAAATAGTCTATTTCAGTTTTTATAGTACCTCTCCTGTAAGTCCATATTTTGTATTCCATACAGTTAGATCTGATGTTGTCCTTTTCATTCATTCCTCAACTAAGAAGTCACTTTGACTCCGATCCAACTCGGCCTCTTCTACCAGATCCTCTGATCCAAAAACTCTCAAACTTCTCCCTTTACCCATAATTCTCTGCCAACCTAACATACTCCAGATCTTGTTTGTTACCTTTCAGCTTCAGATACAGATCCTATCGCTCCTGAGGTTTTGGGAGTTTTTTGTTGTGGAGTAGTGAGCTTAACATAAAAAAACATCACTCCTAGTTTAATTCCATGCTCTCATCGACCTCCCTTGTTTATTTCTTAGTTTTTATAATATTGCTTCTTTACAGTTGTTACCGATTTCTCTGTACTTCTCCGTAGTACCATTGCTGGTACGCACCTATTTAAAATGTCTATATTTGAAACCATTTTCTCTACTTGTGTAGTAATGGTTGCACTAGCATTGTTGGTAGTTAACTTTCCTTTTTCTTCTCTTAAAAAAATAGTAATACTTAAATTAGTAGGTTTTTTTTTTTTTTGGTAGTTTACTTTCTCATTTAGCTTAGTTAGGCCAGTATGGATGACAATCTTACTGGTTTTAAAAGAAAATGCATCATCTGTGGGCATAAAATCCCAAACTTGGGTGACAACAGGGAATGTTTATGTTGCTTGGGAGCTGCACATTTGGATGTGGATTGCTCTGTTTGCTCTGGGTTCAATTCCAGGGCTGTCAATGACAGGAGGAACAAACTGATAATGAAGGACCTTCTCCCTTCTACTTCTACTTCTGCTTCAATAGCTGGGACTCAACTCCCATTTAAGAAATTGGATAAGGGGAAGCCAGACTTGGTTTCCAAAGATAAAGAGTCTCACAAGAGGTTACCAGATTGCACATCCTCTTCATCTCCTTCTTCGGAGCCACCAGCTAAGATGTTAAAAAAATTATATCTGACCACCTCAGATCTGGCTACTTTGATATCAAAACCACCCTGGATCTAAACAAGTTCCCTCCTACCAGTTCTGGTCACTTATGAGCTCCCTTTACCCTTATGATGGAAGGATTACCCTGCAGACATTCAAGACCTCTATCCTCCACATCTTCTTTCAGGTCATCCATAAGTTTATCCAAGGCTGACATAGACAGGATGATGAGAAAATTCCTCAGAGCTCAGATCCAGATGGGGGTACATTCAGCTCTGACTCCCACTGGATCTGTGAGCCAACTCTTGATCTCTCCTTCTCCAATCTGACCCACTGTTTTAGAGCCCTCAGATCCAAGACCCCAGGGGGTGTCTTCAGTGGATCTGAAGATAGTCTGTTCTTCAACTCTGTTAACTTCCCTGAGTCACCCAGACATGAACCTTTTGGAGCCAAAGTACTCTCAGAGCTGAAGCAGTGGTGCTGGAGCTGTGGGGCTAGAATTGACGCCAAAGCTATCAGAGCCATCTCTGACCCTCAGGGCTTTGGCACTAGACAGCTCTGATCAAACGCCTTCTTCAGGTGGAGTGCTATTGGGATTGCAGGAGTTGACAGTTTTTGGGAAGTATTGGTTCCTTTGCCATTGAGTTCAGTTTGCCCCAGGAGCTCTGCCTTCAAGGTTGTATAGAGAGCCTTCTCTTTATCTAGAGAAAGGACATTGTTGCCCTCCTCAAATCAGACAACTATACCTCATTTGGTTCTTTGTTCTGAGCCTTGTTCATCCATTTCACTGGGGCAGTCTCCAGTCAGTCCCTCAAGACTTCCTCATCTCTTCCAATACTTCCCCAGACCATTCCACTGAGGATCTCCCTTGGAAGATGATGTGTAAAAGTAGACACCTGGATTCCCCTCAGAAATCACTTATGGAGAACACTGATTTCATTGAATGATTGCAATCCCCAGATCTTCACCTGAAGTCATGTTATTTGGAGACCTTCCTAGAACTTTTAAAATAGAAAGGGGGTTGGTCTTTTGATATCCCTTCCCAGGAGGAATTGGTGTTCCTCGAAGCTTTCGGGTCTGCCCAGGTGACTTCATGGGTGACTCTCCCAGCTGACAGACCTTGTTTCTTGCCGGACATGGAAGAAACCAGATACTGTGGAGCAGATCCCTAAATGTCCAGACAAAATTTTACCTCCTCTCAAGGTCAAGGCACACTGGAGCAATGGGGTCCCCATTGATGTCATGGTTGTGGCAGCAGTCACCAAAAAGAGCTTGTGGAACAGAGCTCTTCTGTCCATCCCCCTAACAGGCAGTCCATGCCCCTAGACAGATTTAGTAAGCAAGTGTATACTTTACCAACCTTTGCTCTGTAGTTGTTGAGTTGCTGGGCACATTTTACAAGATTACAGAGAGATTTGATTAAATAACTTTCCAAATCTCTTTCTGGGTCCATGTCTGGTGAAGACCAAAATAGTCTCCTCACAACTGTCACCCTCCAGTTGATTTCAAATGTGCCCATGAGACTGATATCCCATGAAGAGGAAGGCATCTCATGGGCTGCGGCTTCAGGCATAGCCATTAGGAAACATGCTTGAATGTGACTATGTGATTGTGTGGATCCCTTTATTTATTCATCAATGCTCCCTTTGATGGATCTTCCTTATTTGGACCCAATAGTAAAGGACTTGCTCTCCAGATATGAGTAAGAGGGAAAGACCCTGTCTGCCGTGGGCATACATTTTTCTACCCCTCAAATACCCTTCTTTAGGAATCAACAAGAATGTAAAAAAAATGTGGTTTCATAAATCCCAGGGTCCTTTTCAAAACTCATGAGGAGAAAGTTCTCCTAGAGGCAGAGGGGGAGCTCAAATGGAAGATACCACCCCCCAGCAGGGCAGCCCACAGAACCAATGCTTCCAGGAATCCTTCTTAGACAAGACATTCTAGCGCTCCTGAAAGGGGGCCTGAATGCTACCATCTGGAGACAATCGAGGAGTCTTTTTCTTCTGCACCAAAGAGTCTGGCTATCCATAATAAAATATTTCTTGGTGCAGAGCATTATATCCAGAGGTTATATCATACCATTTTAGCAACTTTCCCCCTACATGAATAAAAAGAATCCTCAGTGTTCCACCCAAACAGAGGGAAGCAGCAGCATTAGAAATAGAAAAGCTGTTGGAAAAAAGATTCACCCAGAAAGTCTCTCCAGATCAGAGAGGATCCAGGACTTATTCAAGCTGCTTCTTAGTGACAAAGAAGTCAGGGGACTTGAGACCCATCCTGGATCTCAGCAAACTAAACTAATTTGTGCAATATTCATGGTCATGGTTCAGTCTAGTCTGCCTGTACTACAAAAGGACGATTGCACTATCACATCAAAATGAACAGGCATGCCCAAAGATATCTGCACTTCTGTCTAGGAGCCAGTCATTACCATTTCAGAGGACTGCCCTTTGGTATCACCACAGCCCCAAAGATGTTCACCAAATGCATGGCGGTGGTAGCAGCTCACTTGAGACTGCTGGGATTCCAAGAGTTTCTGTACCTAAATAACTGGCTCCCAAATGCCCCAACCAGGCATCTGCCCCTGCAGACAAGGGACTACTTGCTCCAGTTGTGTCTCCATCTTGGCATCACATTCAATTACAACAAATCACAGCTCACACCTATGCAAAACCTAGAGTTCACAGATCCTCATCTGGACACAGCCAATTAGATAGCCTCTCTTCCTCCTACTCAAATCCAGATGCTCAGATCCCAGGTCAGGAAAGTAATACAACATTCCAGCACAACTAATTTTAGGATCCATAAATTAATTTTAGTATCCATAGCAGCTGATATTACCCTTGTTCCTCTAGCCAGGTTTCACATGTAAATTCTTCACTGGATATTGTCCGTCCAGTGGCCCATTCTTCAGCATTCTTTAACCACCCATGTCAAGATTATACAAGCATGCAAAAGGCATCTTCTGTAGTGGATTCATTCAAACAAACTCTCTGAAGGCTGTCCATTTGTTCTTCCCCTGCCCATGGCCATGGTGATAATGGATCCCTCTCTATTGGTACATGTTCCCCAGAAGAGGCCAAGACACATATCAATGTCCTGGAAATGAGAATCGTCCTCCTAGTATTGCAGGCCTTTCAAGAGGTTCTCCCCTCCAGGACAGTTGATATTCAGATGGGCAATATGTCAGTGGTCTGGCACATCAACAAACAAGGAGGAACCAAATCTTACCTGCTTTCTCAAGAAGCAATGAGAGTGTGGTAGGAGGCAATCTCTTCCAGTCACTTTGTAATAGCAATGCACTTTCTGGGGAAAGCCAACATGATTGAGAACAGACTAAGCAGGTCAATTCTGATGCCTCACTAGTGACTCTCAATGCCAAAGTAGCGAAGAGGATTTTCTGTCAATGAGGTCAATTATGCTGCAACCTATTCACTTCTCCCCTCAACAACAAGTGCAGCAGGTTCTTTACCCTGATCCCTTCCAATGGGAGAGTCACTGAGAGATGTTCTAGTCCATGATTGGCCGTGTAGTCTTTTTTACTCTTACCCACCATTACCTCTCATTCATAAATTTATATAGAAAGCATTCCAGTTAAAGAATTCAGTTATTCTCATTGCCCCCTTTGCCCTCATCAGATTTGGTCCCCCCTTTCTCTGACCTCACCGCCTATATCCACCCTAGATAATGGATACTGGATCCCATTCCAGACCTCCTGTCTCACCTGACAGGGATGACTCATCCAGGTATATGAGGCCTCAGATGGACTGCATGGTTTCTCCAATTCCATTGATTTCTAGACAGCCCAGGTGCTCCTTCTTGGTCCTTCATATTTTATCTTTTTCAAAAAGCTTCTACTAGAAAGATTTACAAAAGTAAATGGAAGATATTTGTATTCTGGGCACTTAACAGGGATCTGGACCCCCTTTCTGCCCCTGTACCGGCTATATTTGATTTAGTAGCTTCAAATTTCAATGAAGGGGCTAACATTTCTATTAAGATATTGTCGACTGCCATTTTGAATTTCCATCTAGGTGAAAATAATTCTACCTTTAGGCCTCCGCTAAACCATCTTATCCCTCCTTAGGATTTAACTATTGTTCTACAGGTCCTGACTCAAACTCCCGGAACCTTCAGCCAGGTTAGATCTAAAATTTTTTGTCTTGGAAAACCATTTTTTTCTAGTTGCTATCACATCAGCAAGATGAGTGTCTGAACGACTGTCTCTCTCTTCCAAATCTCCTTACCTGGTTTTCTAGAAAGACAGTATGTCATTATGGACCAACCCATCTTTTTTGCCTAAAATAGCTTCTGAGTCCAACATTAACCAGTTTATCAACCTCCCAGTTATTTTTTTTTCAATTTTTTCAAATAAGGAAGAGTACATGCTCCACCTTTTAGACCTCCATAGACAACGCCACAGAACCAAGGATTTCAGGAATACTGGCCTGTTGTTTGTCTCTTTCTCTCCTAACAAATTGTACAAGCTAGTTTCTAAAGTTACACTAGCCAAATGGTTAACTGATTGTATCTCTTTTTGTATTTATTTTGTCTATCGTAAAAAGAGGATTATCCTTGAATAAGCCTCTTAGAGCTCATTCCACAAGGTCTATGTCAGTCTCTTCAGTTTTTTGGTAAAGGACTGCCATAGCTGACATTTGTCCAGCTGCAACTTGTACTAGTGCTCATACTTTTATTGCTCATTACAAATTGGATTTGGTTTTCAGGAACACAGCTGCCTTTGGCTCCACAGTACTCCAGAATATTCTTCAGTTTAGGCCACCCAAGGTTTAACTAGCTGGGGACTCTGTCCTGTCAGTTGAGGAATGAATACAAAGGACAGCATCAGATAAAAAAGTTATGCACTCACCATAATATTCCATCTGTGTTTCCATTTTCATTCTTCCTCAACTTCCTGCCCACCTGCCCTCTTTCTGTTAGTATTGGAAAACCTACGAGTTTTTCTTTGGGAACCTTTGTTCCCTGTTTCAGCTCCGGCTCCTTCTCTTATTCTTTTATTAATTTCTTTAAGGTATTCTCCATTCATCTCTAAGGGCAGCAAACTTGATCGGAGGTATGTTAGATTGGTGGGGCATTATGGATAAAGAGAGGAGCTCAAGAGTTTTTGGATCTTAGGATCTGGTAGAAGCGGCTAAGTCAGATCCGAGATCCATCAGTTGAGGAAGAATGAAAATGAGCAACACAGATGGAATGTTATGGTGAGTACATAACTTTCTTTCCACATTTTATTTCCATAATATTTTTAAAACATCCTTGTTATTCCCACTTAAGTCACAAATAAAATCTCCTGTTATTATGTCCATGTTTACATATACGTAATCCAATATTTTCTGAAATAAATTCTACCTTTCTTTACTAGTTACATATACATATATAGCAATGATCCTGTACACTTTTTCTTGCCATCTTATATCTATAATAGTTGTTCATAGATTCATAGATTAGTACTAAGCCAACTGCCCTTGTGAGCCATTTTAAGTCTAGCCTATTACCCCTTGTGAGACTCAAACCCTGCACCTTGTGTTTGTAAGGCAAACACCTTAACCATTGGGCAACCCTCTCAACTCCTAATTTTGATTAATATAATATTCAGGATTTTTGCTACTCTTCATAAAAGTGCTGTTCCTGAACACTGTTCATTCCCTATGTTCCATGTTATTTCCCTGTATTCATAGTTTTACTTCCTATTTTAAAACCTTTAAATCTTTCAAAATAATTATGTCAACATCACGTTCATTACACCAGTCTAAAAGGGCTATCCTTCTAGTAATATTTTTAATACTATTAACATTCACAGAAAGAATCAATAAATTATTCCTTTCTTTGATTCTCAGTTTATGAGATATCATCCTGTACTGGTATATTATGAAAATGGTTTCATCCATTTCCTTTTTTCTTTCTTTTATGTTAACAGATTTAAATGTTCTTTTTCTGTCTTTAACTCTTCTACCAATAGAATTATTTCTTCCTCTTACCATTCTCCAGCTTATATCTTCTTTATCACTAACTTCTGAGTCTATCTCTAATTCTCCTTATTCATTATCTTTTACGGTATCTCCACTTGTTCTGCATTTTTGTCTATTTCTATCTCATCTTCAATCCTTTCTTTTTCTTTCTGTTTACTCTGCTCTATATTACTTAGTTAATCCTCTTTTTCTATACAATCCATCCATAAATGTCCCATTTATTTTATATTTAAAACATTCAAGTTCGCATTTTTGTTTCATGTTCTGTTTTACCACATATATAGCATTTCTTTTTAACACAACTATTAATTAAATGTCCCTCTTTTCCACAAAATAATATGATTTTAGTTGTCTCCAATATTTCAAACACCCCTATTACCATCCACATTTATAACACTTGGAATATGTACAATTTTATCCATTTCCATTTTCAGAATAACATTATAATCCCATTCCCCAATCCATAAATCCATGTTGTCATAGACTTTTAAAATGTATATTATTTATTTACATGTATTGTGTAAATATTCTTTTAAAGTCTTACTTTCCACTTTTATTCTAAATTATATATGCATTTTCTTTTTAGTCTCTCGGAAAGATGTTTGTACTGTATATTTATTCCAAGGATTGTCAGTCTATCTTTTTCATATTCACACATAAATTTCTCCATAGCTTGTACAGTCTCAAAAACTGTCAGAGATTGTTTCTTTGTTAATTATAATGAATGCTCTCACCTCTTGTGCTTTTGTTTCCAAAGGTAAAATTATATTGCCCCATACCTCATGTCTGTTTAAGTCCTTGTCCATTTTGGTCTGTATTCTTCAAATCTTTTTGCACTATCATCTTTCTTTGTATCCATCCATCCTTCTCAACTAGCTGCCACTGTCTCTGCTTCTGTTTTCTTTTTCCCACTGCTCCCTTATTGCATCTTTTCTTCAACTCTTTTATTTTCACAATAATATCTCCTTATAAGACCTCTTGTTCTCGTTCAGTTTGATTTATTTAGACCCATAATATATCAAGTCGCAACCCTCCTGATTGAAGCGTTGCATCAACATATTCTTCCACATCTGTCTGCTGGGTTTATTCAAAAAATTTTTCTGAAATCCTTCTCAGAATCCTCCATCTGCATGCTAACCCATCATTCAATCTGACATTCACCTCCACTACCTTCTGCTGCTGCTCCATGTCACTCATCATCCTCCCAGCCACCTCCGCACTATTAATGGGACATGTATATGTACTCGTGTTCAAACAACAAATGCAAGTACCGATCATATGCGTAGGGGATGTTCCCTAATGCTGTGGACAACTTTCTACTAGAAGAGCAAATATCACCTTGGATCTTGCCTAAAAGGAGGGTACTATCCTAGTCGGACTAACCTGGTCAACAAAGGATAATAAATAAAAATAAAAGTACTTAGCACATTAATTTTATTGGTAAAGACACATGCTCAGATAAGCTGCATGTACACTTTTAAGTAAATCTTCAGTCTTCTGCTGCTGTTACCTGTGATCATGATAACTGATGCTAAAAGAGGTAGTAGAGTTTCACCATCTTGGAAGACGTTTGTGCATCAGTGATAGTAAAACAAATACATTACTCATAATTCAGACTGCTATCAGTATTTAATAAGGCTTCTATAACTTCACTGTTTTCTTTTAGGATTTCATTCATATTTATTTATTTTTATTTTACATTTGTTGACCGGGCTAGTCTAGCTGGATCAAAGTCCATTTTCAGTAGAGGCCCGGGGAGAAAAGCTCCACCGATAAAAGCAAGGTAATTTAAAAACAAGTACAATACACTTATGAGACAGGCAATGAGCAAAATACAATGATGTTAGTACAGGTATGGTTGTACAAATCTAAGAAAAAAAAATTAATACCAACTATGCATTGAATACTTTCGTACTACTTATAAAAACATTAATTGTAAAAATAATTTTTTTTTTTTTTTTTTTTTTTTTTATGTTTGTGAATGGTAGTAACAATGTAATCATTAAGTCATTATGTGATCAGAGAGAAACATTACAGAGTTGATTAAAGAAATATGAAAGTAGACAGATGAGAGCAGGTTAGTCTGGATTGGTGCAAGAGCATAGCCAGGAATTGTTTAGATGTAAAAGAAGTTGTTTTTTAAAGAGAGGAAGAGTGGGAAGAGAGGAGATATGTGTGGGGAGGTTATTCCATATTTTACCAACTGAGTTTGAGAAAAGGCAGTTTCCTGCAGAATTTGTAATTCTAGTAGTGTTGACTTGTAGCTTTGTTTCAGGTTACTGTAAGGAGTCAAGAGGTTGCTAAGGGCTGGTGTTTTTGATGGTTGATAAAGAATTTTGTGTGCTATTAGAAGTTGTTGATAGATAAGCTTGTTAGGAAGTTCCAACCAGTGTAATACTTTTAGGTTTAGACAGTGGTGGGTTCTATACTTAGATGCTGTGGCAAATCGAGCTATGTTGTGGTAAGATGTAGTTAGTTTCCTAAGGTTACCTTTAGAGAGATTAGTGTAAATAGGGGAAGCATACAGCAGGGTAGAGATAAGATGGGATTGTGCTAAGGTGGACTGTGCTTTGGGTGTAAGGAAGGGTTTGATTCTATACAGTGAGCCAATCTTTTTATTCACTGCTTTTATTGTGTTATTGATGTGATAATCAAAATTAAGATTGTTATCAATAGTAACACCTAGCAGTTTTGTAGTAGAGTCAGGGGAAATTTGGGAATTATCACTTGCAGTAATAGTGAAGTTTATTTGATTTGATTTGTGGGTAGGTGAGAATAGTAATAGCTTAGTTTTTTTGGGGTTCAGGAGAAGACATCTTTTTGAGAACCATTGTTCAACGGTTGAAAAGGTTGCTTGGGTCAGAGACTGGAGTTCTGTTTGAGAGGAAGCTGTGCAAATTATGGTAGAATCGTCTGCATATTGTATGCAGGTAGTGTTTTGGATAGATGATTGGAGATCATTAATAAAGACAGAAAATAAAAGTGGGCCTAGTATAGATCCTTGGGGTACTCCTAGAGAGATGGGTAGTAGAGCGGATAGAGAATTTTTCCAGAGTACTGCTTGTTGCCGGTTTTCAAGATAAGATGAGAACCAGGTTATTGAAGAGTAATCCAGGGCAAGGGATTTAAGTATGTGTAGAAGAAGTATATGGTTTGGCTTTTGATAGGTCTAGGAAAAGTGAAGAGGTTAGTTTGTTGTTGTTACGGTTGCAGTTGATAGTGTTGGTAAAAGAAAGTAGAGCTGTGGTGGTACTGTGTGAGGGTCTGAATCCATGTTGAGTGTTAGCTAGTAGGTTGTTATGGAGGAGATGGTTGAGTAGTTGTTTGTGTATACATTTTTCCATGATTTTGGCTAGAGGAGATAATAGTTAGAAAGGTCAGTAGATTTACCTCCTTTGTGTAAGGGTATGATGTATGATATTTTCCAAATTGCTGGGAAAGTACTTTCTTTTATGGATCTGTTTATTAGGATAGAGACAGGGTAGGCAATAGATTTAGCTGCTATTTGCAGGAATTCAGGAAGCTTATCTGCTGAGGGGGTAGTGGGTTTCAGTTTTTGTAAAAGTGATTGTATATAGGAGGTGGATATGGGTTGAAGTTGAAGGGGAGGGATAGAGTCATCGATCTTACTTAAGAGCAGCTGAGAAGTGTCAGGAGATAGGTGGTCAGCTAGACTCTGAATGGAAGTGGTAAAAAAAGTATTGAAGTTGTTGGCTATTAAAGAGGGATCATCAGGGTCAGAGTTCTGTGGGTTGGGTGTAACTGTTTTGCCTGGGTTAAGTAGATTGTTAATTGTAGACCAGAACTTTTTAGGTTCTTTTGTAGTGGATTGCTGAATTTTACAATAGTAATTCTTTTTATCTGAAAGGATGGCGCTTTTGGTACTGTTTCTAAGCTCTCTAAAGGTTTGATGATCTTTTGGGTTTCTAGAGATTTGCTCCAAGATTTATTTCTGAGTTTTATTTTATGTTTAGTATTAGAGGTTAGCCAGGGTGCTGTTTTAATTTTTATTTTAATGGTGCGACTTGGGGCATGTTGGTTTAGGATTGCAAGGAATGCTGAGTTGAAGTGCTCAACAGCCTTGTCTAGTGTGAGGTGTTTTAGAGGGGTCCAGTTGTATTGTGAAAGTTCTGTTTGAAATAGCTCGGGATTAAATTGTTTTGGAGTGTAGTGTTTTGTGAGATGAAGGTAAGTTTAGGTTAGTTTTAGCTCTAATGGTGTAGGTGAGGGAATGATCACTTAGGTCATCTGGAAGGATGCCAGTTTGGTAGGTTTGCAGGGGGGAGTTGGTAAGGATCCAGTCTAGGGTAGTTTCTTTGTTGCTTTTTTTATTGATTCTAGTGGGACTATTAATGAGTTGTTTGAAACCATGAAGGTTAATATGGGAAGTAGGGTTAGTATTGTTACATGTTTTCCAATCAATGTTAAAGTCCCCAAGGAATAGTGTTTCTTGAGGGAGTTTATCAGAGAGTTGTTCTAGAATTTGTTCTAAGGTGGGGATATTATTTCCTGGGGGTAGATAAGCACAAATGATGTTTATTGCTTTAGAAGTGTTGATTTGTATTTTGGAGCAGATTATTTCGGCATTGTTGTCTTGGGTGAGGGTAAGGTCAAGAAGAGTAAGGTTTAGGTTTGTTTTATATATGATTGCTACTCCACCACCCTTCCTGGTGGTGCGATCAAGTCTAACAATGTTATAGCCTGGTGGGGTAATTTCTATGTCTTTGATTGAAGGCTTTAGCCAAGTTTCTGATAAGCATAAAATATCAAAGTTGTGTGTCTCTAGTAGGGCATGGAGCTGACTAGTTTTATTACAGATGCTACATATATTGAGATGGGCCACGGATAGTAGGTTAGAGGGTTTAGAGGGTATGGTAGAGAATGGTTTGGTATGGTTTCTATGTGTTATGGTTTTATTATCTTGTGGGCCTGGGTTGGGGTGTATGTCACCATCTTGTAGTAGATGGAGTAGTGTAAAATTTCTTTCTAGTCTGAGTATTTGGAAAGCATCAAGTATTTTCTTACTTTTAGATTTTAGTAGTTTGCAGTGTAGTAGTCTGTGGTATTTGGCAAGAAGGTAGATAGATTGTGAGGAGGTATGTAAGAAGGATAGGGATGGAGATGTTTCTGGTGTGCATGTGTGTTTTGATGGAAGTGAGAGAGAAACAGTTAGAGAGTATTCATATGAGGTTAGGAAGTAAGTAGCAATAAGAGAGGAAAATAGTAAAAAGGAGATAGGTATATTCAGTTTTGACTGGAGTAAACTTATAGTCATGGTAATGTAGTTGGAGGTTAGTTGAGTAGATGGATATAGTGATATGGTGTGTTGGACAAATGATAAGGACTGTGATGTATTATGTGTGTGAAAATGATTGGGAGAGGAAGGTGTATAAAAAAGAGGTATCCTAGGACTGGGGGGGGTGGGAATTGGGGAAGAAGAGAGGTTGAGGGGAAAACAATCAGTGGAGTGCTTATAGAGAAGGTAAGTAATCCAAGGGGATGGAAGAATGCTTGGTGTATAAGGACTAAGTGAGGTAGGCTGGAAATAAGAGAGACAGAAGCTGAGAGGAGAATGTACAGAGGTTAACAGATAGTAGGACACGTCGGAAATTATTAGGGAGAAAGAGATTTGCAGGGATAAGCAATACTAGGAGTAGGGAGCCACCTAGTGGCCTCAGCAGGTATTTGCTACGAGGACTCCTTACAAGGCTTGTGGCTAGGAAGTGGGGCAGGTAGCTAGAGATACTAATGGGTGTTGGTGGGTCAAGTGTATGGGAAAAGCTAGGGTAGGCTGCTAGCTGATCTTGCTTTGAGAATAACAATTTTGCAGGATGTGAGAAGCTTACAATAGTGTTATGAAAACCTGGCAGAGTAATAGGACGTACTTTCTTGTGTCCTTTCAGGAGGAGGGTATCCAAAACTTTAAGCTTAGGTCCCTAAGTAGGGAAGGCGACAGGAGTCTTAGGTAGGGTACACTTTCCCAGACCTTCTGGAGGTCAGAAAGTAATAGAGTTTCTTGTGTCCTTTCAGGAGGAGGGTATCCAAAACTTTAAGCTTAGGTCCCTAAGTAGGGAAGGCGACAGGAGTCTTAGGTAGGGTACACTTTCCCAGACCATATATGGGGATCAGTATGAAATCATATCTCATCAAATAAACTCAGAAGAAGACACAGCTTCTCATGCATCAGGCTAAGAAAGATGTCCCCTCCCAAGCAACTTGGTGTATAGATGCAGGGAAATTTTCAGCAGGTCCCATTTGTTACTTCTATTCCACACATAAATCTGACTTTCTGAAAAAGCTTAGGCATCTAATCTGTCATTTCAGCTCAGGTACAGATTGCTGAGGGGTCACCCAAAATATTTTTGTTTGTGTAGTGGTCTCAGATAGGTGGCTTCCATTTGCACTCTTGTAGACCTTTAGGCCCAAGATTATTTCAGATTGCTAGATGCATCTCCACAGCAGACAAACATAAGACAAGAATTTTTGCAAACAACATTTGTGTGTTTCATTCAAACTCAAAAATGATATCCCCAATCTATTTGATGCTCTTGTACAGTTCAGAATCACTTCATAGTACAAAATATAGACAGACTGCACAGTTTAATAGAAAGCACATTTGTTTTCCCTGCACTAAAACCATTTACCTCTGGATAGGTGAAAAAGTACTTTAGGTAATATGGATTTAAGTTTTATCTATACTTAAGTGACTTGATGGTTGGATAGTGCAGTAAGCATCTTGGACTATGCAGATAACATAACTTACCTCAGTTACACTGAACAAAATATGCCCCAAGATTCTCTATACCTTGCAAGAGCTCTAGCAGGCAATATGTCTACCATGCGATCCAAGAACAGCCTGCAGGGGCGTGCATGAGCGCTCCTGCACTAATCCTGCACGGACTAAGCCCCTGTATGCAATTCACCCCATTTGCAGGAGAAATCTATGCAAATGAGGTGATTTTGCAATCCAGGAAGCTTGCAACCGGCCGTGCAGGACTAGTGCAATCTGCAGAAATATACTCGGCTAGTAACTGAGTACATTTCTGCAAAATCCAAAACGGAGCTGTGACAGCTTCAAATAAAGGCTGCATATCATGTAGTAAGCATGACAGTGAAAAGAATTCAAAAATCAACTTTTATTTTTTTTAGCCGATCTCAGCTGTTTAAGCGTAGGGCAGCGATGCGCAAACTGGATCGGGGGGGCAATAACAAAATAAACCTAAATTAAGCATTCTAACTAAAATCAGTATTCTGCCATATGACTAAATCAAAAAAGCAGCTTCAGGATAGAGGTGCCTGGATGAATATCATACGGATAAATCTCTTTTAGCAAACCATCAAGAACCACCACGGCTTTAAAATCATCAATCTTTTATTCCAACAGTATTAGAAAAATGTTGTAAGCGCTTTCGGGTATAGACCATACCCTTCTTCAGACATATAACTACTAACTTCTATCAAGCATTTAAACAGCAAAAAGAGCGCCAACTCCAAATACAATAATATTAAAGTTCTGTATAAAAATTCCTTAATCCACCATTGGATGGCAGTAGAAGCACATTTTATCAAGAAACTCTCCTAAAACCTAAAATTCAGTATGTATGTATATATATATGTATACACATAAGTACAAAAATATATAACATATCAGACATAAAAACATATTAATAACATACTAATACATCTTACACACACATCAACTACATATTTATAACCTAGCCTAATTTTTGTTGCAGCCTTTACACATTTAAAACAATATATATTCCAATATAAGCCTATGCTCTTTCCTGAATGAGAATCTTTATCAGGAAACGTATCAATGTTTCAAGGGTGTATCTCTCAGAAAGGGTTTAATGGAAGCCCTATCATTCAGACCTTTCCCCTTATCTGATTGCATTCTAATAATCCATCTAGTTTCCTCTTCATCTGTATAATTCTTAATGTTCCCTAACCTATTATTTCTTCCCACTAACTCTATTACCATAAATTTAAACTTATGCTCCAGCCCATTGTCTAAGACATGCTGTGCCAATGCATTCATCTCATCTTCACGATTGATGGCATAGATATGTTCTCTGACTCTTTCTCTCAAGGTCCTATTAGTCTTGTCTATATAGAAGCTGCTGCATCTCATGCAGCTGGCTAAATATACAATATCTCTAGACTTACAGTCAGCATAATGCCTAAAAATATAGGTCCTTTTTGTGTCAGGATGAATGAAACTATCAGATGCCATCATGTAGGGACATTGATTGCATCCTCTACATGGGAAAGTCCCTTGTCTACTGGATGTAACTCCTTTCCCTTTTCTCTTCTTGTAGCATAACAACCTTTTCAGTTATTTATTATTAAGATAGCTATAACTGTGTCTATGGCCCACTATAGTTCGAATTTCTTCATTTGTATTCAACATGGCCCAGTTTTTACTAATCACCTTACATATATCTCTATTATTATTCGAGAAAGGGATATTCAAACTCATTTGTGTATTAGATGGTCTGACGTCTTTCATTTCATGAGCTGGTGCATAGACACTCCTTTTTCTAAAACAAGGTCTTCCTTTCCTCTTTCTATCTATCATTTGAGGGTCCATTAGTACATCACTCTCCTTCTTAGAATAGCCCCTCTGAATAAATTCATCCCTTAATTTATCTAGAGTTTGATCACACTTCACATCCTCACTAGTCAGGTGGTATATCCTTCTCCCCTGCAGATGGGAAAGGATCAAACATTGGAAGTAATACAAAGGCGAAGGTGTTGGTGGGTAGCTGTGAAGTTGTACTAACGAATGTGGATAGGCCAAGTGTGAATACAACTAAATCTAGTGTAAAGCACATCAGTGTAACTGAAGATCAAGCTGTGGCTTCAACGTCACACACTGAATGTGCTAAAGAGACTGAGGCACATGAGTCAGTAGTTTCTAATGCAGATGTTAGGAAGAAGTCAGCTTCGCTGAATGTGCTACAGCCTGCTTTAAACTACACTGCTCATCAATTCCCGTTACCTATCTGGGAGCCGAGGAGATGGACTCCCATGAGAATGAACAAGAAACGAAAAGTATCAGGAGACTTGATGCACTCACAGAGCAAAATGCAGAAACAAGTGAGTTCGAATTAGTTATTAACTTGTCAAAATATGAGTTATGAGCTCATGAGAAAGCACTGAATAAAGGCCTTTCATTTATACCTTCAAAAGGTACTGATATTAGTGATTTTATCCTTGATATCAAGATATTTGTTAGAAATATAGCCTTGAAAATGTTATATAAAAATTATTCTGGTAACGAAGTTGCTCTTTTTAAGAAACCTAGCATTTTTATACCATATATACATCCTCTCTTAGAGGCATTTGAGCAAGCTTGTGAAAGGAATCTTATGAGAATATGTAATGATAAGACATCTAATGGTAATCACATCTTTTACAACTTAAATCATGATGAATGTGAGGCTCTGGTCAGCCTAAGTAATAATGAACAAATAATAATAAGACCTGCCGATAAAGGTGGTGCTATTGTCATTTTAGATAGACACTACTATGATGAGACAATGCAATTAATGTTGGAAGAAAATGAGACGTATAGGTTGATAAATCGAGTGCAGTTGAACAAAATCATTAATAATATGCACAGTAACCTTTATGATTTATTTATGTGTAATGTCATTGATGCAGACTTGTATAAATACTTTTCAGTTGAATTACCAAATATTCCAACTTTTAGAGGTCTTCCGAAGGTCCATAAAGACTTATATAATCCCAAAATGAGACCTATAGTCTCAAGTAGAGGGTGGTTGACAGAACCACTCTCTATATATGTTGAAAATCAATTGAGAGGACTGGTTCAAAAGTCACACACTATAATTAGGGACACACAGGATTTTCTTATGACATTTTCTCATTTTCTGAAAAGTTGGTTGAAAAAATTGATATGCCTAATGTCTGTTTAGTGACTCTAGATGTCAAATCAGTGTTCACTATGATCCCAAATATGGATGGGCTGGAGTATTTAAGACAGCTTTTATGTGATAGAAATGTTAACTCTAATATAATAATGAAATGTATGATGCTTCTTGAATTAATCTTGGAAAATAATGTGTTTATGTACAATGAATATTACCTACAGAAACAGGGGGTGGCGATGGGTACGCCATGTGCAAACTCATGCATCAATCTAGTAATGGCCCAAAGGGAGAAAACTCATATCATGGAAAGAGACTATAACAGTAAGATTATATACTATAACAGATTTGTGGATGATGTTTTCATTCTATGGAAGGTACAGAAACATATTTATGTTTATTTGCTGAATATATAAATCAGACTACTGGCTTCCTTAGATTTGAAGGATCATGGTCAAAGGTGGAAATTGAGTTTTTGGATGTCTTCATTGCTAGAGATAAAGATACTTTCACTACATCAATGTACAGAAAAAATTGTAGGAAGAATAATTTACTTCATCGTACAAGCATGCATCCAGGGCATATATATCAAAATATAGTTATTAATCAGGGGAGAAGGATATCCCACCTGACTAGTGAGGATGTGAAGTGTGATCAAACTCTAGATAAATTAAAGGATGAATTTATTCATAGGGGCTACTCTAAGAATGAGAGTGATGTACTAATGGACCCCCAAATGATAGATAGAAAGGGGAAAGGAAGACCCTATTTTGGAAAAAGGAGTGTCTATGCACCAACTCATGAACTAAAAGACGTCAGACCATCTAATACACAAATGAGTTTGAATATCCCTTTCTCGAATAATAATAGAGATATATGTAAAGTGATTAGTAGACACTGGGCCATGTTGAATACAAATGAAATTCGAACTATAGTGGGCCATAGACACAGTTATAGCTATCTTAATAATAAATCACTGAAGAGGTTGCTATGCTACAAGAAGAGAAAAGGGAAAGGAGTTACATCCAGTAGACAAGGGACTTTCCCATGTAGAGGATGCAATCAATGTCCCTACATGATGGCATCTGATAGTTTCATTCATCCTGACACAAAAAGGACCTATATTTTTAGACATTATGCTGACTGTAAGTCTAGAGATATTGTCTATTTAGCCAGCTGCATGAGATGCAGCAGCTTCTATATAGGCAAGACTAATAGGACCTTGAGAGAAAGAGTCAGGGAACATATCTATGCCATCAATCATGAAGATGAGATGAATGCATTGGCACAGCATGTCTTAGACAATGGGCTGGAGCATAAGTTTAAATTTATGGTAATAGAGTTAGTGGAAAGTAATAATAGGTTAGGGAACATTAAGAATTATAACGGAGAAAGAGGAAACTAGATGGATTATTAGAATGCAATCAGATAAGGGGAAAAGCCTGAATAATAAGGTTTCCATTAAACCCTTTCTGAGAGATGCACCCTTGAAACATTGATACATTTCCTGATAAACATTCTCATTCAGGAAAGAGCATAGGCTTATATTGGAATATATATTGTTTTAAATGTGAAAAGGCTGCAAAAAAATTAGGCTAGGTTATAAATATGTAGTTGATGTGTGTGTAAGATGTATTAGTACGTTATTAATATGTTTTTATATCTGATATGTTATATATATTTTTGTACTTATGGGTATACATATATATATATATATATATATATATATGTATATATATATATATATATATATATATATATATATATATATATATATATATATATATATATATATATATATATATGTATATATATATATATATATATATCTACTGAATTTTAGGTTTTAGGAGAGTTTCTTGATAAAATGTGCTTCTACTGCCATCCAATGGTAGAATAAGAAATTTTTATACAGAACTTTAATATTATTGTAATTGGAGTTGGCGCTCTTTTTGCTATTTAAATGTTTGATAGAAGTTAGTAGTTATATGTCTGAAGAAGGGTATGGTCTATACCCGAAAGTGCTTACAACATTTTTCTAATACTGTTGAAATAAAAGATTGATGATTTTAAAGCTGTGGTGGTTCTTGATGGTTTGCTAAAGGAAATTTATTCTGCCATGCAAGTCAATGGCAGGCAGAAGACAACATGGCCAGTGAGTAGTGGTTGCTAAGGGGGGAGGCCCAGTGTGAGACATGTAACTGTGCATTAACAGGCAATCCTATGCAAATGAGGGGAATGATAGTGAATCCCAGTTTTTCCCAGCATGCTAGTCAGGTCCCAACAGTGTAAGAGTAGGAATAGCTTGGTGCAAGCCTAGGAGTTAGGTGACATCATGGGGGTGTGTGTCAGGCATACTGTAAGTGGAATGGAGCCCTGTGGCTCAGGTTTGCTACATTGCCTAAGCAGGTGTGCGCACCACACACCAGGTTTTAAAGGCCAAAAAAAGTTAAAGCAGGAAATAGCAGCAGTGTGAACATTTATGCACTCTGTTTGTGTGGTACGCCCCCAGGCTTAAACAGGAAGGGAATGGGAAGTGAAAACAACAGTAGGAAGATAATCAAGGAGAACTAGCGTAGCTGGCAGGTGAAATGTATCAGAATCAGCCAATTACATAGGCAGCAGACCAGCCTAGCCCAGAACACTACTATAAACTATGCAAACACCTTCCCCTCTGTTTTTTCCACACTCTACACCACCAGTGTAAACAAGCAGGGAACTTTTAACACTCACAACAGCAAAATGATAGGGGCTGCAATAGCTATCATACAACAACTTGTGGAAGCGGCTGAGGGTGGTGAGGATGTGAATGCTGTCAACCAACCCACAGTGAGGAGACAGAGAAGAGTGTACAGAACCAGGGTAACCTATCAGGGGCTACATGAGCTGGAGACAGTGGAGTGCTATAGGGTGGACAGGGACCTCCTACAGCAAATTGTTGAGCTGTGCCGACCACACTTGACACACTGAAATGACAGAGGGGAACCCATCCCAGTGGATACCAAGGTATGTGTAGGCCTATGAATACTAGCTACAGGTACCTTCCAAAGGCAAACTGGGGATATGATGGGGATTTCACAGGCAACAGCATCCAGCATACTCCACCAGTTACTGGATGCCATGTCAGCACATGTCGGTGAGCACATATATTTCCCCAACACCCATGAGGCTTTGGCCAGCAATATGCAACTGTTCCACCAAATAGCAGAATACCCCGAGGTAGTGGGTGCTATAGACTGCATGCACATATGCATCAAAGCACCACCCTGTGAGCGGGGTAGGGTCTACAGCAACAGCAGGGGTTTCCCCTCCAACTGCCAGGTCATGTGCGATGCCCAGGGCATAATAATGAATGCGTGTGTTGGCTGTCCTGGAAGCTATCATGATTCCCACATCTGGCATCTGACGCAGCTGTATCAGAGATTTGCCAATGGGGACATCCCTGATGGTCACCTAGTGGGGGATGCTAGATACACACTGGAGTCATGGCTGATGACACCCATCAGAAATGCACACACACCCAAACAAGAACTCCATAATGAGGCACATGCACAGACCATATAGTATAGCATGTGTTTGGGATGCTCAAGTCATGGTTCTGGTGCCTAGACACATCCAGTGGTACCTTGCAGTACTCACCAGCTACATGTACCCAAATTATCCTTGTATATGCCATGCTACACAATATAATCCTGCGGAAACAGCTGCAGCAGGAACAGCATAGGGCAGGGCCACACAGACCCACCACTGCCAAGGCCTGCACAGACACAGAGTGACTCAAAGGAGGAACAACCTGAGCCTGCCCCAGTAGGCAGAAGGAGGCATGCCCAGTATGCCCTGACCTTGGCAAAGAGGCAATGCATAGCGCATACACTGACACAGGAGGGACCCAAGGAATAACACCTCTCTCTGTCTTTCACATACAGTAAAAGGGATGCCAAACATTACACTACCTGTGCCTAACCATGTGTAGGAAGTGTACTATGTGCATCTGACAGGCAGCCCTGCAGCACCACCCTCACTGCTGGGACACCCACAAGGTTAATGACTCACACATGCCAGTCAGGGGGGGGGTTCACATACCCAACAGCAGTCACAGCAAGCAGGACAGGTGTAGACAAACACAAACAAAGGCTGTGCTATGGCCTCTGAATGAGACCTATGGGTAACCTCCCCCCCAGGCCTTCACAGATAAACTACAGCAGGTCAGGCAATGAGATGCCAGTTCTGAAGGGTAGGAAGTCAGAAACTAATATGTAGGTAAATAAAAGCTAAGATCTGTAGTACACTGATATGCCTCTAGTCAGCATGATAGGTAAGACTACAGAATGAAATGGAGTACCCGACATACCAGTACAGTCCTAGAAAATGTGTACAAGTGTCAGGTGTGCCCCTCCTCACCCTATGTAGTAATGTAATAAAAGTCATGTGTGCCCCCCCAATCCTGTGTAGAAATGTAAAATAGTCAGGTGTGCCCCCCATCCTATGCAGAAATGTAGTAACAGTCAAGTGTGCACCCCCAATCCTGTGTAGAAATGTAGAAATAGTCAGGTTTGCAGGTGTGCCCCCCCACATCCTATGCAGAAATGTAGTAACAGCCAATGCCAAATGATCAACAGATACCCTGCAGAGACAGCATCCTACCTGTAGGTGTACAACATAAAGGTCAGCACTGGAGTTCAAACTACCTGGACTCGATACACATATTCAGTATAGATGGGCATACTGGTCATGCTCACACACTTAGAGAAATGAAGGCAATGTCAGTCAACAACATACTGAATGGTCATACTGGGCATGCTCACACACTTAAACACATGAAGGCCATGCCTACAAACACTAGTGGACCAGACATATCTGGCAGTCGCAGATGATAGTGCAGACACTCCTCAGTATGCACCACTCATGCTTTGCACACACAGTGGATAGGAATACAGGCATATATGTAAGTACAACACACTATAATAAGCCAAAGGTAGACATACATAGATGTGTGGAAGAGGGTGACCATCCAGGTCTGTCCCACCCAGCACACAACCAAAGGGCCACAACACCATGAGGGTCAGATGTCACTCACTGCAGATACTAGCCACCGGTATCTGTAAGCATTACAGACTATGTGGTGCATGTGCTAGCTGTGCAACATGACTGTACAAGGAAGTAGTCATCGAGCAGATGTATACACATACCTGTGAAATATGACCATGTTTGTGCCCGCATTTGGCGTGTCAACCTCTAGATGAATGGGTTAATGCCTAAGCACACACACTGCCCTCCCCATAGACCTACTATGACAAGCATGTTGAGGTCATCCACTGTGAAATACACCTTTGGGAGAGTTGTAGCCCAGTAATCTCTGTGATGTGTCCCATAACTGCGTACTGCTGTAGTGTGATAAACTACTAAGGTAGGAGTTCCAATCCTGGACATGGCAACTGTGTGTGTGTGTCTGTCTGTGTAGAGAGCAATACTTTTTAGGGTGGTCACACTCCCTACAATTGAAATGCTCTACTTTGGTAAGGCTGCTGATGTCATACACCTAGAAATACACCTCTGGGAAAATTGTAGCCCAGTAATCTCTGTAGCGCATACCATAACTGTGTACTGCTGTAGTGTGATAAACTAGTTAGGTAGGAGTTCTAATCCCAGACTTGGCAAGTGTTTGTGTATGTGTGTTTGTGTATGTATCTGACTGACTTTGCCTGTGTAGAGATCAATGCTTTTTAGGGTAGTCACACTCACTACAATTCAAATGCCCTACTTCGGCAATCCTGCTGATGTCATCCAATGTGAAATACACCTTTGAAGAAAGAGTTCTCCAGTAATCCCTGTGGTGCATCCTATAACAGCTCCATGCTCTAGTGTGATATAAACCTCTGTTAGGGGTTCTATACCCACACATGTCGGTTGTGGATGTTTTGTGTGTGTTTCACTGTTTGTGTAGGGAGCAATGCATTTTAGCCTAGCCACACTCACTACACATCGAATGCCCTACTTTGACAATCTTGCTGATGTCATCCAATGTGAAATACACCTTTGGGGAAGGAGTTTTCCAATAATACCCATGGTGCATCCTATAACAGCTCCATGCTGTAGTGTGATATAGACCTCCATTAGGGGTTCTATACCCACATATGTCGGTTGTGGATGTTGTGTGTGTGTTTCACTGTCTGTGTAGGGAGCAATGCATTTTAGCCTAGCCACACTCACTACAATTTGAATGCCCTACTTTGGCAATCCTGCTGATGTCATCCAATGTAAAATACACCTTTTGGGAAAGAGTTCTCTTGTAATCCCCATGGTGCATCCCATAACAGCTCCATGCTGTAGTGTGATATAGATCTCTGTTAGGGGTTCTATGCCCACACATGTCAGTTGTGGATGTTTTGTGTGTGTTTCACTGTCTCTGTAGGGAGTAATGCGTTTTAGCCTAGCCACACTCATTACAATTTGAATGCCCTACTTTGGCAATCCTGCTGATGTCATCCAATGTGATATGCACCTTTGGGGAGAGAGTACTCCAATAATCTTTGTGGTGCGTACTATAACTGCGTAGTGCTGTAGTGTAATAAACTAGTTAGGTAGGGGTTCTAATCCCAGACATGACAGGTGTGTGTGTGTGTGTGTGTGTGTGTGTGTGTGTGTGTGTGTGTGTGTGTGTGTGTGTGTTTGTGTGTGTGTGTCTGTTTGTAACTCTTATCCTGTGTGGAGGTGGGTGGGAGTGTGTTTCACCTGGGCCCAATATGGAACAGGTTTTGCAAATTTCTTATATGGTGGCCCTAGTATATATCACAATGTCCACCATACAGGGATAACAGATGTGAAATAGCTGAGAGGCAGGGGTGCAAATCCACACCCATACATGTGACATCAAGGCCAGGCAATCACACTTAGCAACCCCAGTATTACCCAGAGCACACTCTCAACCCATATCTCATACACACACACTTGCCTAGGCAACAGCCAATATGTGGGTAGTACACTGCATATTGGCAACTGATAGTAACTATGGAGTGATTGCAGTGGGCTACAGAGGGCATGGCACCCTGTCCATCTGTCCAATAGGCATGAACATGCAGACAATGCACCTTCCCCATGTTCCCTTCTGGACAGCTGTAACACCTGTGGTGCCATCAAATGTGACCCACAAAAGACATACCATGCCTGCATCATGCCCTGTATGGACAGATGCCACTTACAGCATGGAATGCTGTTAGCATGCTATCAATGTAGGTGCAGGGTACACCTGCTGTCCATTACCAGTTCCCACCACAGGTGGCCAAGACTGGCACATATGATGATAATCTGTGTACACAACATGGGCCAGACACCCCAGGTACAGTTCCACATGTCACTGTACATGCATATGGGAGGTGTGCACATCCCAGGCACCGTCCATGTCATGGACTAAGGAACACATACATGGCAAGCGATGCACAGCATTGTCCACAATGCAGTAGTCACCCAGGTGACTGGATGGTGGATACAATACCCACCTGTGTGGGCAAATGCAGAAACTACAGCCCTGAGCCACAATGCAGACCATTGTCATCTGGCTTGATGCCAAGGTATACCCAACACCTAGTCTTGTATAGCCATCTGGCACAGTCGACCACCATGCACCCATGTAGAAATGCAACGATGCATGTCAGTACTGGCACCCTGTGTGTTTGTATGTGTGTTGTATGATGTGTATGATCACATCCACACTCACTACAACCCCCATTGGCATACTGAAGCATGCTGTCTGATGTCAGACACCTCCCAATACCCTTTGCCCATATAACCTCCGTATGACCTCTGTGGTGCATGTGATACCTGCCTAGTAATGTGTTGTGGCAAGCTCACTAGTGATGAGTTGTATTCCTGGCCCTGCCAAGTGTGTCAATGTGTGTGCATCCCTGTGAGAGTATAGCTGTGTTGACACTGGCACCTGTTCATGCGGACAGGCACGTGTACTACACCTACCGTATAGCTACCATATACCTGTTGCAGATGTCACTCCCCATCACATATTTGTTCTGAGGGTTCCACAACAGGTAACCTATGTGGCGCATCCAATAACTGCATAAACCTGTGATAGCACTACATAGTTGTCAGGGGTTTGATGCCCTGTGCTGGTAGGTGTGTGACACAAACATGCTTAGGTTTTACTCTCCCACCACTCCCTGACTTATCTTTGTCTCTGTCTGTCTCTCTCACTCCCTCACTGGTGGATGTGGATACCTACACCTACTTTACATAGGCAGCAGCATGTGTATTTTAAGTGATGCTCATGATCAGCTGATGGCCCCTGCATGAATTGCAACCCTCCCCTAGCTGATTGCATGTGGAGCAGCTGTGGTAACATTCCCATAGCCAATTGCATGGAAACACACTCCAAGACTTTCTGTGTTGGAGGGAAGCCTTCTAGCTTATCAATGGGATGGGAGTGGTAAGCATCAGGTAGCCTATCTACCACAGGAAGAGTGGGTTTTGGCCCTTAAATTGTAGTTTATTGGCTGTTTAGGCAGTTTTCCATCTCTTTCAACTTGCTGGCTTAAAAGCCTGCATTTGCACTTGTTCCCAACCTTTTCTGTAACTAGTCTAGTCCAGGTACAGATTTGCTGTATCTAGGACTCTTTGTAAGCTTCTGAGCCCCCCAAGCCTTTCTGTGTTGGAGGGAAGCCTTCTAGCTTATCAGTGGGAGCGGTAAGCATTAAGTAGCCTATCTACCACAAGAGGAGTTGTTCTGGCCCAGAAATTGTAGCTACTGGCCGTTTGGGCAGTTTTTCACATCTCTTTCAACTCTCTGGTTTAAAAGCCGCACTTGCACTTGTTTCCCACCTTTCTTGTTACTAGCCTAGTCCAGATACAGAGTTGCTGTATCCAGGACTGTTGATAAGCTTCTGAACCCTGCAAGCCTTTCTGTGTTGGAGGGAAGCCTTCTAGCTTATCATTGGGAGTGGTAAGCACTAGGTAGCCTATCTACCACAAGAGGAGTTGTTCTGGCCCAGAAATTGTAGTTTATTGGCCGTTTGGGCAGTTTTTTTCCATCTCTCTCAACTTTCTGGTTTTAAAGCCCGTGTTTATGCTTGATCCCCACCTTTCTCGTAACTAGTCTAGTCCAGGTACAGATTTGCTGTATCCAGGACTGTTTGTAAACTTCTGAGCCCCCAAGCCTTTGTGTTGGAGTGTAGCCTTGAAGTGCAGCCTTCTAGCTTATCAGTGGGAGTGGTAAGTACTAGGTAGCCTGTCTACCACAAGAGGAGTGGTTCTTGGCCCAGGAATTGTAGTTTATTGACCATTCGGAAAGTTGTCCATCTGTTTCAACTTTCTGGTTTAAAAGACCACATCTGCACTTGTTTCCCATCTTTCCTGTAGCTAACCTACTGGAAAGCACTAGAAAGCCTTAAACTGATATAAGCCTTCTAGCTTAAAAGAGAGACTTTGGAGTGATTGAGTATAAGTTTTCTGAATTTTCTTGCTGTACTTAACTGTTTTCTGCCTAAACGCTGATTTTCCAGCACTTATTGTGATTTAAAAGCTTGTTTTTTTTCACATATTGTACTTATTTGACTGCCTGCACTTTTAAAAAGTTGTTTTTTGTTTAAATAAATTGCTTAACTGTTGTAGGTTACACACAAGTGCAATAGCCTTTTCTGATCACTTGTAGTCGTTTAAAGCTGTTTTAAGTGTACTTTTTAATGTTTTTGCCTTATCTTTTCAAATAAATAAATACATTTCTTGTTTCCCGCCTTTCTAAGCTAGTATAATCCAATTTTCAGGCTAGTGCTGAATTCAGGGCTGTGTTACAAGTTGCCCATACCTTTCTTGGATAGAGGGAAGTTTCTCTGTTCACCTGTGAGAGAGGGGAACTTTGAGCAGCCATCCGTCCCTGGAGGAGTGGTTCCAGCCCAAAAGTTAGTAGTTTAAAAAACACGTTGCATGGTTTTGTGCACCGGGCAGCAAGTTAGCTAAGGTTAACTTATTCCCAGCTCCACCAAGTCTCCTCTTCAGTTTTTCACTTGAAACTAGTCTAACTCTCAACCTAAGCACTCAAAAAGCATCCTACAGTCCAGCACTTGCTCAGACCTAATAGCAAGCACTAATATACCTCGACACTTGACTGCCCAGCAGGCAAGGCTCTTTATCCACCCCTCACCAACCAAGTGACTAAGCAGCTCACCCTACTATTCAGGCATGACCAAAGGGCAACTTCAGGTGTACTCTCCAGTCCAGCTGGTGAATCTGGGTATCCTGAGGCAATGTTACAACTGCCTCATGTACACAGACAGCCCTCTCCTCCTACCACAAAACACTAACATATGTGAGAGATGCAATTATACAGCCAAACTAGAGGCTAAGGTATCTCCACCCAAGACTGGAACAGACAGTCATGAGGAGAAGGTTAACACTTGCACCATACCTCCAGCCTCACATAGACCTACTAAACCAGCACTGGCAAAAATGCACATAAATACACAAAATCATACTCGGAGGCTCTAAATAAAAACCAGAAAAAGCATCAGAGAGCTCCAAAGCAGACACCCACAAAACCTGAAACTCCCATCACAAACTAGACAACACATAAAACACAAAATCAATGTGCCGCACAATCACAGCCCTTAAGGAGAAATAACATACCTAACACACTAGTAATAGGTGACTCAATAGTCAGGCACACTGACGCCCCACTCACTAGGCTGGACAAGGAAAAGGTTACTGTTAGCTGCCTGTCAGGAGCCAGAATCTGCCACATAACACAAGCACTCAGGTCACTCCAGAACAAGCACAAATATGACTCTGTCATTGTTCAGTTTGGTGTGAATGACCTGAGCCGTACATCCCTAGACTACATGAAAAGAGACATGGAAGAGCTCTCTGATCATGTAGCCCAGGTGGGCATGACCCTGACCCTGAGTAGCATCCTGCCCTCACCAAGAATGATACCTCAGTATAAAGAAGAAATGATCAATTTCAACAATTGGCTAAACTTCTGGTGTCATTCAAAGGGAATCCAGTGTCTGTCAACCTGGCATGACATGCTCGACAAGCCACATTGCTTCGCAAGAGACAGCTTGCACCTGTCACCCCTTGGGTTTTGAATACTGGCCAAGGCTCTTGCTGACCCCTTAGTGCCTTTTTAGGTAAGGCTCAAAATTCAAACCCACCTCTGTAAACAGCACAAGTAAAAAATTGAGGGTTATGCTACTCAACGCCAGGAGTTTAAATCTCAAAATGCATGCGCTCGAAGCACTCCTAAGTATGGAGAATGTCGAAATCTGAGCAGTAACTGAAACCTGGTTCAGGGCTCCAGTGAGCACTCCAGCACTACTGGGCTACAACTCATACCACCCATTTCGGCCACAGAATATGGACTGAAACACAAAATGAGAGGGTGTACCCATATTCATCAAGGATACTCACACCTCTAGGTTAGTGGCGCAGCATGATACCTCTGAGATCATCCATGTGCAACTAACATTGGGCAAATCTGCAATGCAGATTGTGGCCTGCTACAGATCACCATCCATGACCCAGGACCACCACTCCTCCTTTCTGGAGACACTGGAAAACATGAAGGTCCTACCGAACACCCTGATCTTGGGAGATTTTAATTACCCTACCATTAACTGGGAAAACTACTTGAGTACAAACTCCCAGGCTCAGCGCTTCCTGGAATTTATCAACTCAAATGCCCTGGATCAGCTGGTAAATTCCCCTACCAGAGGCCACAACATATTGGACCTGGTCATCACCAACATGGGCGACAGGTGCTCCGTACCGGAGGTCAACCCATCACTGGTTAGATCAGACCATAAACTAATCACCCTGGATGTCCACACTCCACCACCACCCCCAGCCAAGGAAACCACAGTGAAAAACTTTTCTAAAGCAAACTTCACCTTACTTAAGGCAGAGGTGGTAAGTTTCACAGCCCCCATGCTAAAGGATAACACTGTCCAAGATGCAGAATCCTTTACAATTGCACTCTATGAGCACCTACAAAGATGCATGGATCATGCCATTCCTAGCAAAACCAAGACTCACTCCCCTAAGAGAAGGAAACCAGTCTGGTGGACCCCTGCCATAAACAGGTTATACAACAAAAGGGGGAAACTAGTTCAGAAAAAAAGCAAATCCCAAGAAGGAAAGACATCCCTGATCAGTATCAGTAAGAAACTAAGGTCTCTCATAAAATCATCCAAGGCTAACTTCAAAAGAAAAATAGCCAAGGATTCGAAAGATAACCACAAAGCCTTCTTTAGCTATGTCAAGAATCTAAGTGGCAACTCACAGATATGCTCTGAGATAGTGCAAAAATAGCACAAAATATACTGAACCTAGTGATATTGCCAACATACTGACAGATAGATTCAGTGCAAACTTCACCTCCCTCTCACCTTCAAAAGGGCCCACAACAATACCGAAAAAGTTAGTGTCCCGGAAATCACAGAAGCACAGGTGAAAACAGCCCTTTCAAAAGCCAAAAACACAGCATCAATGGGGCCAGATGGTGTCCCAGGCTGCGTCTAGCATGAACTACAGAATGAACTAACCCCCCACCTAAACATGCTGTTCAACCTCGGCCTCTCCACAGGTTATGTGCCCATAGAATGGTGCAAAGCAATGGGTATTCCGCTCCACAAAGGAGGGACCACAACTGACCCTGGTAACTATTGCCCCATAAGCCTGACTAGCCTGGTCTGGAAGGTTATGAAGCACATCATCATGGAACTCATTAACAAAGACATTGGGAACCTCCAAACACTTGACCCGACCCAAGTCGGCTTTGTTAAGGGCAGATCATGCCTACTAAACCTGGTTGACTTCTTTGAGACAGTTGCCAAGGCCATAGACGTGGGAAAGGTGGTTCACACAGCCTACCTTGATCTCGCCAAGGAGTTCAACACCATTCCTCACTTGGGTATTATAGAAACACTCACCAGCCTGAATATAAACCCCTACATCACAAGATGGGTTGCCAACTGGCTTACAGAAAGAACTCACACGGTAAGAATAGCAGGCTCCAGGTCTGACTCTAAACCAGTCACAAGTGGTGTCCCGCAAGGCTCAGTTCTGGGACCCCTACTGTTCAGCATATATTTCTCAGAAGTACAGGCAAACACAGGAGGACTATGGCTAACCAAGCTCACCGATGACTGCAAACTGGGAGCCATAATTGACTCTTCTGCTGACATGGACATCCTCCAAAAAGGCCTTACTGAGACCGACACCTGGCGTCAAAGTCATGGCCTCAAGCTAAATGCCAAAAAATGCATAGTCATCCCATTTGGGAAAAACAAAACACCCATGAATTACCACATAGGCAGCAGCCCCCTTAATACAGAAGAAGTAATAAGAGATCTGGGGACCCAGGTAGATAGTAACCTCTCCTTTGACAATCATATTGCCAAAGTAGTTAGGAAATCCTTCTATATGGCCCATCTAATTACTAAGGGGTTCGCATCTAGAAATCAAGAGGTTATAGTGCCCCTCTACTCGTCACTCATCAGACCCATCACAGAGTACAATGCCCCATTTGTGATATACCTCACAAGACACTTCCAACAGCTTGAAAGACCACAAAAGCACCTCACCAAGATGATTACTGGCCTCAAACATATGTCCTATGCAGCCCGACTGAAAAAACTCCGGCTGTACTCAGTGGCATATTGCTTACTCAGAGGTGATCTCTGCCTGACTTACAAAGCCATGTCCAACTCAGAATTGATGGACATGCTCCACCTAAAGAAATCCAAGTCACTGCGAGCCATGCACTCTAGTGAGCTAAACCTCACCACAACAATAAATAGAACATGCTGGAGGGATAGATTCCTGTCACAGATACTCCCCATGCTATGGAACAAAATTCCTAACTACATTAGGCAGAGCCCCTCACTAGCACTCTTCAAGAGAAGCCTTGATGAGTGGATGGGTAACAGAAAGTACACCCCTGGGATCACTTCACTGGCTCTGCTTGACAGAGGCTCAGTTAATTAATCAATGGAGCAGTGAAAGCCGACACACTCTGGCTAGGCTTATAAATGCCCTCTGGCAGATAGCCTAGTACCTACCTATGAACCTATGAACCTATAATATCTAGGAACATCATGTTGGCATTGGGCCTTTTCATTCACTGTGAGCAGGGACTCGATCTGTTGTTTGGCAAACAGCATCTCAGATAGATTGGGGATTTACCTCTGACAACATACACTGTGGAAACAGGTCAACACACAGGAGGGGGATGTGCCTGACCTGACTACAGACTGTAAGTGCTGCTATACTGCATTCAGAGTAATGTTGGTTTAACAGGGTATGTGCGGATATGGCTGTCCTTCATGTTTTAATACCTGCCATGTCAGTTCTATGTTTATGAGGACTCCCTATCTGTAGGGTCATCTGCAGACTGGGCAGTGTGTGGTGCCTTTGGTTTCATGTGTTGCCCACAAAGCATCTATCTGTGAACTGCAGAAGGTAGTGGTGAGGATTGCAGTCTGTAGATGGTGAAAGCCGTGACAATTACTGACTTCATATCCCTCATAGGACATATGTTGTGACAAACCCATTACAACAGTAAATGTATGAGGTTATCACAGCAACATGTCAATATTGACCCTGTGTATGTGCTTCCAGCCACAACTCTATCATCCTTTGTACATATGTCATGCATTGAGGTGCATATGTGCTGTACACCATAATTAATGTCATCATATCTGATAACAAGCCAGTGAGATATCAGACTGCTACTCATGTTATGTACAGTAGGGGTTATATTTGATGACGCAACCTGGACATTCTGTGGTTGTTTGTACAGTACTGTGATATGTGTACTTATGGTGAATGTCGACAGTGTGTGTATTGCTAATATGTAATGTGGCCTGTGTACAGACTGTGTAGATGTCATCGTTCTAGGTCCTGTCCTATCTGATGTTACAGGCTGCTCCACAGTATGTTACTGTATTGGCTTACATGTTTGTAGGGCCATACAAACACATGTCCCATACCACAGGCAGGCATCAGACCAAACTGTGTAGTGGCCCAGTATATGTAGGGTTAGTGTGTGAGTGGGACATATGAGGATGGTGTTGAACAGATAGTCCATATACTGTAATATTATGCTAACTTACCATATGTGGCTGTGGCTGTGTTCACATTGGTTGTGGTTATGCACTTTCACACAGGTATATCTTACCCTGTGCTGTGACATGCCTGTAGACCCTGCTATATATGTAGGTACATGTGCATTCCCCCATAGGAGATGTAGGCCAGTGTTGAGCCAGTCTGCCTGTAGCCTTCACAGTGCTTTGTTACATGCCTAGCTGCTTATTGTACTTACCCAGTGAGATGTCATGTCCAGATACTTGCCAGATGTACTGCTACCAGGCCTCCCTTAACAGTCATGTGTATCAGACAGAGCAGTGGGATGCTGTACAGATGTATGTCAATATCTAGTGGATAGTATGCGGCCATGGCACCTCTGTACCAGCAGTTATTATGTGTCAGGACAGACAGGGGTGTGTGAATGCATAAACTATGGGGGTGAATGTATACCAGTCATTATGTATTATACCCATCTACATGGCTGTTAATATCCATATTGTCAGGCTTGGTCCACATGTTCTGCACTAAGGGGTTCTGTGCATACCTCTGGACTGTACAGAGTATGTCAGAATGTCCACATATATTGGCCAATATCTCTGCTGTAGTCCACAGGAGCATTATGTGCTTGCAGCATTACTGTACTATGATGTCCTTAAAATATCAGTCAGTAGCCAATGGCGCACATGTGAAAAGAGGTTGAGACCTCCCACACACACCATGTCTGTGAAGACAATCCCTATTACGGTAGCAGTAGTCTAATAATATACCTGCTATACATACCTGGCATCCCGTTGCACTACGAAGTTGGGACTATAGGGGCTAAGGTAGGGCTACACTCCATGTTCAGGACATATGGTGAACATATATGTACATATGATTATCCAGATATCTATATAGATAATTACACATGTACATATCGACATATATAGATGGGTATGTATATGTACATATTTATGCATATACACACCCAGATATATACATATACAGAGCATTATATGTCTACACATATACAGATAGTGATGCATATGCACATATACGTATACCACACTGCCATTCCTGCTAGCAGTCCACTGCTGTTGTATCCCCACCCACATATGGTGGGGCAGGGGACATAGATGTGTGGGCTTTACCTACACAATACATGTGTGCCTATATGCACTCCAGAGGCCAGTGTATGTAACAGTGGTATATGGCCCTGTATTATTGAGTCTAGGGGGGATGCACCATGCATAACCTCGGCTGTTACAAAATGTGTGGGTATCAGGGGTGAGCTGCCTTAAGGTATCTGGATGTACAGTACCATACATTTCACCTGTCTTGACATTACTTACATAAAGTGGGTTACTGTAGGCCTACTGCCTCCTGCCATACAGACTGTTTTGTTTGTCAGTGTGCCTGTGATGGTGTCAGTTATGCCTTGTTATGTAACAGTTCCATCCCATTTGTTCAACTGAAGTCTTTACCAGCTAGTGATTGTGTACAGGGTGTAGATAGAGGCTGCTGAACTATACACCTGCATTACTTACTGTTGATTGTGTGGTATCATGTGGCCCAGTCTGTCTTTACTACTGCATGATTTGAAGGGCTTAGCCTGGACAGCAACAGTTGTGGATCTTTCCAGACTACTGTATTAGTATAACTGTTTCACAGTTGCATTACTCTGTTTATATGGATGTCAGTGTCTGAACAGCTATATGACATGGCATATAAATCTGTAATAGTACACAAATAAAGGTTTTCCATTTCTGCAAACCTGTGTGTGGTGTTTTATCCTTTGACCTCTCTGTGGGTATATGTTGCAGGCAACGAATGTCATTTGTATGGGTGGCCTATCCAGTGTCCAGTTGTTAGGGTGTTAACTGTAGGCATAGTGGCTGTTCCATATTGTGTGCACCTACTACATAAGTATCTTACTGTACATATCTCCGCATGTGTAGTCACATATTCACACATATTAGTCACATGTATGTATATATATATATATATATATATATATATATATATATATATATATATATATATGTATATCTGTATATGCATATATGTGTCTGTGTATATGTATCCTGGGGATGTTGATAGCTTCGACAGTTTACATTTCCTATGGGAGTCAGACTGTACTGCATGATATATTACCAATACCAGCCTGACATCATACAGGTGGGATATAGTACTATTAACATCTTGTGCCCATCTCATGTCAGGAATGGTTATGGGATCTGCAACACTTGGTAGTGTATTGCAGGGTAGATGTGTTTGGTTGTGGGGGAGTGGGTATACCTATTTGTACAAGACTTATATTGTTTGGGGCCTCTCAACCCCATTAACGGTGCATGTGGACATATATAATTTAGTTAATCTCCCACTGATATCTATGATATCTACACATGTATATCCATATATACCTATATATATATATATATATATATATATATATATATATATATATATATATATATATACATATATATATGTTTATATATATATATATATATATATATATATATATATATATATATATATATATATATATATATATATATATATATATATATATATATATATATATATATATATAAAACTATGTCCATATATACCAACATAGATATATATCTGCTTACATATATGTAACATGCTGTGTATTTGTAGACATACAGGTGTAGACATATATATGTGTTGATGTAGGCATTTGCATGTATGTATGTTCATATATATATATATATATATATATATATATATATATATATATATATATATATATATATATATATATATATATATATATATGTATCCCTCTACATATGTAGATATGTTGTATCTGTTTAGATATTAATATATTTACACACACACACACACACACATATGTATCTAAATGTTGGAATACATTCTATATACTGTTTAATGACTGGGCTGGATGATATGTTTCTGAAAACAGAAGATTTATATATATCTGGCATGGCTTAGTGATAAATCACTTTATCTATAGTGTGCAGGCTCTTGGGTTTAAGCTTTGCAGAGGCTGTTTATTTTGTTACTGGGCAGAACATGGGCCGTTGGATACAGAGTGATTAAGACACCTTAAAGCAGTTGCAAGCTGGTTTGCGTGGGTTTGGGCAGAGGTAAGCACTGCTAACTTCTGGTTACAGTTTCTTATACTCATTTAACTTCTGAATTGCTTAACCAGTATAGGCATTGCTTATCCCCACTCAAACAGGCTTAGACCTGCTTACTGCTGCTTAAAAGTGCTTACTCCCATTTACCCACAAGCTATTTTTTTAAAAGAAAAAAAAATAGCTAAAGATGTGTAGGACAGATGTAGGGAAGATCCATAGCTGCCCATTTCTTCTACTGCAACTGCTGTGCATATACACTAAATTTGGAGATAGATTTGGACACTCAAACCCCTGGGAGAGGGGTGAGGACAACAATAATAAGTTGTGATGCCAATTAGACTGGATTACATGTGTCCAGTGGACATGTGTGCAAAATGGACAGCTATGTATGGGGCGATATTTTTTTGTGGGAACAGATTGTCCTTTTTTTCAGGTGAGAGTGGGATGCTAGGGAGGGGTAGTAGGTATATTTGGGGAGGTAGGTTGGGTAGGTTAACAGCCAAGACAAACAAGACACATACAGGGGCAGTATATGACACATGTGGGAGTTAAACACCTTGATGGGGAGGGGTGTTGGGATATTGGAAGCCCACAAGCCCCCTAGTAGTAACAGTGGGACTGAGGTCCACACCCATGGGCAGTCACCACTGCACCTTCACAGCTCCGAAGGTGGCTGTGCTGGGGGCTGAGTTGCAGAGCCATACTGACCTTCTAATCAAGACACACAGCCTTCGAGCTGGCATAGAAGATCACCAAACTGCTCATTGATTGCTGTATGCACCACAACCCGACCTGGCGATGGGTGGCAGGTGCCTGTCCATGCCCACTCCCGGGGGGGGCAAGCCCCATCCTCTGAGGAGGTTCCACCCAAAGGTGGTGCAGGACTAATGGACAGGGAGGTCTGGGGTTGGGCCCCAGACATGCTGGTGCCTGGTGCCATGGCCAGCTGAGGTGGACAGGTGGGGCCGCTGGGACCGGCCTTCCCAAGCATGTTATAGGATTTAGATTTCATCATATATGGGTTAGTAATAGTCAACACATTCCAGGGTTAGGTATAACAGCATGCATAGATATTCCCATTAACCCAAACACCAGATACGGAATAGTTGCATAGCAAACAGAAGACATGCATATATGGGATCACAGTGGTAATAAGAACAGCATGCAGGTACATTGATTGTACCATGCCGCCAATGTTGGAATAATTCAATATAACACATGCATGGGAACCATAAATATATTTATCAAACAACTGGATTTTATCAGAGTCAATACATACCATTTGGGATGGGTATGTTGATCATTTTTGGAGATATGGAGGGGGGGGGGATGTCAATTAACAACTAGTATATTCCTGTAGTCCACATTACTTTCCTAGTCAGTACTGTTATCTGTACCTTACAAGTCTTACTAAACTATCCTATAGCCTTACTTTGGACAGTGATATGGCTGTCGTCATCGTTACACATGCCCCAGTTTTACCTGTAGTATACACCTCTTACCTGGTATACCTTTGGAGGGAATGTTTGTTAACACTAACTGTTTCTACACATACTCCCAGATTCCAGGTTGCTGTTTTGCACATAGCTATCCAACTCTTTCTGCACAGACTCTGGCCATGTGTTGACCACATGCTGGTGTGCCTGGACATATCAAGAATATTGCCCTCTTCCACCTTTAGTGACCTGACACACACATATACATGCTTTCCTACACAGTTATATTATGTAGCACAGTGTAGGTGACAGTGACCAGTGATACTTTATTATTCAGAGAAATTGTAACACTCACAATCCCCTACAATACCAGAGTGTACAGTACCAGTACAGGTTATAATGGCCTGTATTTCTTAGCACAGTGTTCGTATCCAACATACCTGTGTGAGCAATGTTTGTTAGCACTACCTGACTGCTGCCACACAAAGTTCCAGATTACACATTAGAATTATGCACATACATCTCACTCTGTTACTGTACACACTCTGGTCACAGCTTGACAGCATGGGAGTGTAGCTAGGACATACTTGAAATATTACTCTCCTAACAGTTTCAGGGGTTGCTACAGTGACAGGTGTGTTCTCATGATGTTTCACAATCACTTGTATTCTCTGTTTGCTGGCTACACATCTGGGATCATCCCGCAGACTTACCAGGGGGGCAGGCAGCAGATATGGGCACATATACTGGGTATTCTGGCCTCATCTGTACAGTTGTGGGGTATGCATCTGTATGCAGCCTGATTCCACTCCCAGGATTCAGACCTGGGCTGCATCTGCTACAACTTAAACACTGTCCATCACAGTTGTGTCTACTATATAGCTATTGCTGTATATCGCCAATCTGCTTTCTGTCTTATTAATCCCCTGTGCTTTTGCATTATGACCGTGTATTACAACACTCATATACAGTTTCCTGGTCAGTTATATGTTGTTGAACAGTGTGGGTGACAGTGATGTGTAATACCTCATTATTCAGAGCAACTGCATATCATTCTTGTATTTCTGGGCACATTGTTGCATTTCTGGGCACAGTGTTGGTATCTGACATACCTGTGGGAGGAATGTTTATTAGCACTACCTGAATGTTCCCGCACATAGTACCAGAGTCCACATTACTATTATGCACATACGTCTCATTCTGTTACTGTACACACTCTGACCACAGCTAGACAGGCTGGGGTGTAAATGGGACATACGTGGCTTCTTAGTCACATAAGATATTGGGGAGTTGCCAGTGTGCCACCTTTGTTCTCATAGCTGTGTGTCAATCAGTTATAGTTCCTGTTTGCTGCCTATACGTCTGGGATCATCCCTCTGATTTCCCAGGGGGACAGGTTGAAAGGCACCAGATATGGGCCACTTTACTAGACATTCTGGACATATCTGTATAGTTATGGGGTATGATTCTGTATGCAGACTACTAGCACTGGCAGGATTTGAGCCGTGGCTGTGGTGTGTGCTAAAAAAGTACAGTTCACATCTCAGTTGCATGTGCTTTTCGATTTTTGTTGTCTGAAGTTTCCCTATTTACTGTCTATGAGTCTCTCAGTTGCACTAAATGGCCTCTGGGGATTATACCTGTCATATGCAGGTATTCCTACACATTCAAGCATAATGACACCCTATCCCTAGCTTGTATATTAAAATACAAGGCAGCTTGTATCTAACACACGTGAACAACAATTTATTGTCTCCTTTCATTTTTGGTTATTCGTATGTAGGGATTATGTTTATTATTTTTTAATGTTTAATCTTATTGTCATTTTATTCATTTACTTTTTAATAATAATTTTGAGTTTGAGTAAGAAACATTAGGATTTGTATTATTACCTTATTATTGTAATACCACTGTGTACTGTATAAGGAAGGGTTGATCTCTGAAGGTTACACAAGAAGTAGTTCAATGTACAACCACAAGGTTAATCTAAAAAGGATGTGAGATGATGGAATCATTGTACTTGATTAGACTTAATTATACTGATGATTATAAGGTGTATATAAAGAGCATGACTGAATTTGTAAACTGACTCTGAAGATGCCCTACCAGGGTGAAAGCGCTTAGTCAGTGAAGTTTTGTACTGTTGTGAATAAAGGTTGGTGATTTTATCTGGGCTACAGCAGTGTGCTTTCTATGCTTATTAGTCTTTTTCACCATTTTGGATTCCTACACATTCAATTTATAGTGCACAGTGTGGGTAACAGTGCTTAATACTACAGTACTATTACATGATTGCATATGTACATTATCATATGATACCAGAATATACACATGCAGTCCAGCAGTTAGACCTGTTTTGTCAGGCTATTACACTTTTATTGACTTACAGACAATATGAGACTTACTGCCATATTCTCTATGTATGCAGTAATTGCCTTGAACAATACAGGTTTTATACTAGCAATTAATTTACTACTACATTTATTTTTATTTCCTTTGACAGTAAATGCATGAGTATTACTGATCTGCCTTGCGTCGCAACCTCACCAGGTGACAGATGTGGGCCTCCTGGTTCTCAGCCCTCTCCGTTGCAGCTGTGGGGGACATAAGAGGAATATTTAGCCATACCTATCCATGATATACCTGAGCTGACAATTATTAAACACTTACTGGGGTGATACTTACACATGTCTGGAACGTTCCCTGATGGTCTAGACTCTTGGAGCCACTCCTCCAAGAAGTCCCACTTCCGCTGCTTCAGGTCAGCATTGTGGTGCCTGACCTGCTCACCAGTTCAGGGTATGCCAGTGGCACTGGTGAGAACACAGGCCAGACGGTCCCAGGCCTCCGCCTTATATTGGGAGCCCTAGTACTGGCCCTGCAGCAGTCTCTGAGCATGGTCTTTAACTAGGAGTACTGCCATGATCTTGGATTCCTGGATGCACCAGTGCTGCACCTGGAAGTGCACTCCTTCTCCCCTTACTGCCACAGTGCCTGCAAGGCGAAGCTACAACCAGTTATGAGATGTATTCCCGCCTCTTGGATATAAGTAGGGCCAATTTCTGGCACTTTTCCATGATTGGCCAGTTTTGAAAAGGCTAAGCTATTGGCAAACCTGCTTACCTAATGTTGGCATTGTTTAAAGGGGTATACCACTGGGCACAATGAGTTAGCAAGTCTACACATTGCTTACACCTCCTAAGCTGGCTTGTGCAGTGCTTAGCATTGCTTACATTAGACTTTCATTATAATGCCTTATTGGCATTGTGTTATTATTCATTACACCTTATATGTATGCCTGGTATCCATGATTAATGTGTACGTACACTCTGTGGGATCCTTGTGTTTTATTAGGGATTTCAACACTCTTTTACAATTACACCTCACTTCTGGGCTTACTGCTGTACTCCAGTTCACACAATTATGTTATGTAATGGGTTATGGTACATATGACTGTATACTGATTCCTTTCACAGGTTCAGTTTGGTTATACTATGGTGAGGACTTGTTTGCTGCTACCTCATTCTTCTGTACTTCTGTGATGGCTTGGTGGATAACTACTGGAATGATGGTGTATAGGGTGCTGGGTTCTAGACCTGTATGGCTGTTTATTTTGTTGATGGGCAGAACAAGGGCTGTTAGATACAGAGTGATTAAGGCACTTTTGAGCAATTGTAAGCGGGTTTGTGCAATGGTAAGCACTGCTAACTTGCCGTTACATTGGCTTACACAGTGTTAGCTTTAGAATTGCATAAACAGTGTGGGCATTCCTTGCCACCACACAAACGGGCTTAAGCCCACTTACAGGTGCTTAAATATGCTTAATACTGCTTATTTGTGCTTGCACCTGCTTACTAGTGTCTTATTCATTATGACACTAACATCTCATATGTGCATTTACTGCAGTACTCCAGTTCATAAAAATATGTTATTTTAGTGAGTTATGCAACACAAATATTACTAATAACATGCTTTGCCATGGAAAATGGAATCTGCTGCAGTGGGACTCGACCCAGGAATGCCTGGTCATAAGGTGAATGCTCTGCCAACTGCACTATTGCTATGCTGCTTCATTTGCATATATCTTCCTTGTTAGCCTCTTTAGCATTTTAAGCTGCATTAACCGTAGTTAAGTGATGGGCACACACGAGCACCTAGAGTTACCTGTAATTGGATTTTTAAAAACAAAGGGGTTTCTTCATTTTATTTATACATTCTGTTGATGTTACACACAAGGAGGACTGTTGGTGGGGATATGCGATCACCTGTGAGCAGTCTCACTCATTACATACCCCTTTCTGCTGTTCTGCATTGCAGGGGCATGTTTGTTCTGGAAGCTCTGCTCTCAGACATGCCCCCTGCACTCTTTCACGCTTCGTGTAAGCCTAGGAGCTCAGGCAGTGTGCCTCATTAATATGCATGACACGCTGCCGTCCTGCTCCTAAATGGTCACTTCCAAGCAGGACTAAGCTAGTCCTGCATGGAAGATTAGTAAATCTGGGGGATGATCTTGCCACTGTTATGATGTTAATTTCACACAAGCAAGAATTTAAATATGTTTGCATAAGAAGTGACAGATGCTTTTGATGTAATAAGTATTCCTGAGTTGGTGTCCTCAAACTTAGTTCCAGAAAAGAGCTGAGAGGTATTGTGCTGTGAAACTTATTAAGGTGCCCTTGATTCAGAGCTTCAGATTCTAAACTACAGTTTGGCTAGCTTTTAAAGTAGCTTGAAAACAAACTGTATTTGTTAATCATGAAATGTAACAATTTTTTGCATTGTTACACCAAGTGCTTGCAATATAAATCCAAACCTACATCCATATTCAGCAGGTTGGATTATCAAAATTAGCTGCTGTCCAAGTAGACTACGCTTCTCTTTGAACAATTGATTTAGCACCTTTGTAATGTCTGTCTTCAAAGACCCTGTTCAGTATGGCCATTTCCTCTATGAAAAGTGTTTCTACACTGCAGCTATTAATGTGCAATGGAAAATATGTATAAAGATAGGCTAATGGTGAAATTCAGTAAAGCCTTCATGGAAGGATTCTCCATGTAGGAATAGTGTTATGGCCCGAACATGGAACATGGCCTGCAAGCGATCCAGGAAACAGGGCTGAGGGGTGTGCATGAGCGTGCAGACATGGAGGTGTCTGTGGAATGCAAATCACCTCATAAGCTGGTGAAAACCATGCAAATGAGGTTGATTTGTAATTCAACAAGCAGAAAGGCACCTGTGTAGGTACTGTGTCAGTGTAAGAAATGTACGTGGTTAGAAGCCATGTACCAGACTGTAAAATTTTAACAGGGTCTGTAAAAGCCCCCAAAAAGGATGGATAATGCACAGTAGGCATGCAAATGGTCAGAACTGTGGCTACTGATTCCAAAAAACAATGCAATGTAATACAGAATATACATTTTTTTACTACATATATCACATTTAAGCAGCACGCAGCAAAGGGAAAACATGCCGTTATGCAAAAAAAAAAGAAAAAAGAAAGAAAAAGTTTACAAGATAGAAATTAGACATTTGCAAATCTATTGCATTATAGTGCCCAGCAAGCAGAGTCATACAATGGCAGGTTACAGTGGTTGCTAGGGAGACAGGCCCTGGTGTAGTGAACTATCCAAGGTATACACAATTAGGTGTATGTAAATGAGCCAGGGTTACTGAATAGCAAAAAGGGCCACCGTGTCCACAGGTACAAACTGTGGTTGGGCTAGAAGAGTGCTGGTGCAGGCAGAACAGATAGCTGATATCAAATGGGGTGTGTCATGCCATGTATAAGTGGATTGGAGCTTAGTGGCACCTGTTTGAGCTCAGCTAAGCAGGGGGGCATGTCTGAGGCTGCTAAGATATGCTTAGTCCCACAGTGCATGTTTTAGCTGCTTAAGGAAAAGCTAAGCATGCCAGTGTGCAGGGGAGGGTCCAAACTGCTAAACAATGTTTACAATAGAGCCACAGGTTTGCACAGCACATTGCAGTAGTTAGCAGTGGAAGAAATTAAAAAAAAACATAAAAATAAAAGGAAATAGCCAAGGAAAGCCAATAAAGTATAAATGACTGATAAGCCCTGTTCCACAGACACTGGCCCACTCAAACCCCTCAATGATATACCTGGCAGGTGGAGTGCATCATAGGTTCATAGGTTCATACTAGGCTGTCTGCCCAAGGGCATTTATAAGCCTAGCCCATAGTTTTGTGGCTTACGCCACCCCTTTAGTTTGGAGAAACTATGCCCATTATTTTGCTGTGCCTCTGTCGAGCAGTGACACTGAGGTAACCCCTGGGGTGTATCTGCGATCTCCCATCCATTGGTCAAGATTCCTCTTGAACAAGGCCAGCGAGGTGCTCTGCCTCACATAAACCGGGATTTTGTTCCACAGCATAGGGAGTCTTTGGGTGATGAATCTATCCCTCCAGCACATCCTATTAATAACCGTGTCGAGGTTTAAGTCTCCGCCCTTGTGGCTCTGAGGGATCTAGATTTTTGAGATGAAGCATGTTCATCAAATCTGGGTTTGACATGGCCTTGTATGTCAGGCATAGGTCACCTCTGAGCAAGCTGCAACTGAATATAACTGGAGTTCTTTCAGTCGGGCAGCATAAGACAGATTTTTGAGACCCTTTATCCTTTTGGTGAGGAACTTTTGTGGCCTCTCCAGCTGCTGCAAGTGTCGGGTCAGATACATTCCGAATGGGGCATTGTACTCGATCATTGGTCTGATGAGTGATGAGTATAGGGAGACTATGACTTCCCTTGATCTAGATGTGAATCCCTTCATGATAAGGTGGGCAATGTAGAAGGTCATAGTCAGCCAATCACACAGGCTGCATCTGCAGCACACCAGTATAAATTATGCATACACCCTTCTGTCTGATTTTTGCCACATAGTCTGCACCATTGGAGTATACACTTGGGAATTTTAACTGATAGAATGATAGGGGCTGCTGCTGCTCTGCTACATCTGTATATGCTAGAGGTTGAGGTCAGTAATGATGCTGATGCTGACAGTAGGCCCAGACTGAGAAGAAGAAGAGTGTTCAGGCTCACGGTAACTTTTCAAGGGCTACATGAGTTGGATATAGTAGAGCACTATAGGGTGGACATGGACATACTACAGTAACTCACTGAGCTCTGCCTCCTTACCTCAGACCCAAAGCCAACAGAGGGGAACTCATCCCAGTGGAAACGAAGGTATGTGCAGCCTTAAGAATACTATCTGAAGGTACTTTCCAAAGACCTACTGAGGACATAATGGGGTCTCACAAGCATCCACATCCAAGGTAGTCCAACAGTTCCTAGCTGTCATGCTAACACATGCCAGTGAGCACATTTATTTAACCCACACCCCTGAGGAGAGGACCAGCAATATGCATCTCTTCCACTATGTAGCATGCTACCCAGAGGTATTCTGTGCCATAGACTGCACTCATGTACACATCAAAGCAGCACCTGGTGAGAAGGATAGAGTGTATGTCCAACCGCAATGGGTATCACTCCAACTGCCAGGCCATATGCAATGCCCAGGGCATTATCATGAATGTGTGTGCTGGCAGCCCTGGCAGTTATCATGGCTCCCACATCTGACAACCATCAGAGGTGTACCAGACATTTGCCCGGGGGGGACATCCTGTATGGCCATCTACTGGAGGATGCTGGCTATGCACTGGAACTGTTGATGATGAAACCCATCAGAAATACACACTCACCAACTGAAGAATGCCATAATGAGGCACACGCACAAACTAGGAACATCATAGAGCATGTGTTTGGGTTGCTCAAGTTATGGTTCCACTGCCTCAACATATCTGGTGGAGCCCTGCAGTACTCTCCAGCCACATGTGCACACATGTTCATAGTATGTGCCATGCTACACAATATGATCCTGTGGAAACAGCTGCAGGAAGAACATCACAGGCAAGGGACACACAGCCCCCCACCAGTGCCAAGGTCCCCACAGTCATAGGGGGCTCAGAGGAGGAACCCCCTGAGCCTCTCCCTGTAGGCAGATGTAGGTGTGCCCAGTATGCCTTGACCTTGGCAAAGAAGCAACACATAGCACACACACTGACAACCTAGCAACCCAGGGACTGACACCTCACTCTGACTCACATACATAGAAAAAAGGATGCCAGCCTAACCACACAACCTGTATCTTACCATGTATAGGCTGTGTACTGTGTGCATCCAACAGAGTCAACCCTGAAGCACTGTTCTCCCAACTGCTGCTGGCACAAGGTAAGTCACTCTTCTTTACAACAAATGAATGGGATAGTAGATTGTGATAGCATATGTATGGACCTGCCTCATGTATGCAAGGAAATGGAGTGGGCTACCGGGATAGCTGCAGACAACTGACACTATGTGGGATAACAGGAACCCTCTGCCCAATACTGGCTGTGCCATAATATGCAGTAGGCCCCAAGCCAGCAAAACTCACTGCACTATGCGAGAGAATTACAAGCACTGGTGTCACAGGACTGATGCTTGACAGTCAATGTTAGAGTCCCCTATCCCCAACACACCCGTGTTCCTATACAACTGCAGTAACAAGTATGTTTGCAAGGTAATACCAGCAGACCACACAATCTCTAGGCTGTCCCAATCAACCTGGTGACATGTACCAGTTTCCCAGTATGCAGGGGTCAATGTGCTATGTTTGTCTGTGGTTGATAGTATCGGGAAGTAAATTGCACTGCCTGGTGGCTGTTGTGGTTTAGTGGGCTAAGTACATAACCAAGGTTGATATGGTACATGTTCGAGACTGGCTATACCTACTCATTTGCATGTGAGCTACAGCTATGGTAGGAGTTCTACAGACTGTCCATATGTCAGTATTTCTTACTGCAAGAAAGCTGGACAAAGCCTGAGACAATGGTGGGACAGGGATCCGCAGATATGAACAGTACACAGCTGTGAGTAACCTAGATGGTAGCTAGTAGAACAGCATGTTGGAACAAGTCAGTGTAGCACTGGGATATAAAGACTGTCAGGTAACTGTGTCAGTACTTACAACAAGTCAGTGGGCACCATCCATACCCCACAAATGTACAGAGTTTTGCAGAATGTCCACATTTATGCCTCATATATCTGTTCTGTTTGTGATAACATTGCAGTTGTCTGGCAAACTATTGGCAAATCAATGAAGGTTGCTGTGAAAAAATAATGACAGACACTTGAGGTGCAGACTTCATACCCAAGCTAATACAAAACCATTCTACAAACTGTCTAACTTTGTAAGAGCAATATTAAAATCCCGTCCCCATGCTTTCGCCTATGTCCTACTGTTATATATGGCCCCGTTCAGATATTGGGCTGTAAGAGTCAGACAGGTATGGGCAACATGTAACCTTATAATAACAGTGCAACACAAATCATCTGAGGACCACAGCATTTTTGTGGGGCGCAATGCTGGACAACCTGCAAAACAGGTGCAGTCAGAGGTGTGAGGTCCATAAACCTGTGTTTTGTGTTACATTGTCTACCCCAGTCACAGCATACTTACAACTACATAGAGCAGCAACTGTGTACAAAGCCAGGAACTGGGGCAGGGCAGGACAAAGGGTCACATATAAGGAGAAGGAGGAACTACTGGCCAGACAAATGTAGAAAGTGCAGAACAGAACAGTTTGTGCAGTAGCATGGGTTCCCTGCAGTGTATGGAGTCAGTAACTTAAATGTCTGTCAGCAGTTCTCCACATCAATCTATAATGGTTTGCTACTGACATACCAAGAAATCACAGTGCTATGTAAAATGTACCAGCCATATTATGCAAAACTCTGTTCAGTCCAATACATTCTGTACACACCCTAGATATGAGTCAGATATTAAGGATAGCACACAGCCAGGAAATCCCTTAAGCATTATATCTGGGAGATGCTGGACTGCTTAATCAGGTTCAGCAGCCCACTGGCTGTAGCACACAAAATCCTGGACTGGAGTACCAGTAGGTCTGGCCTGGATCCCCATTGCAAGTACTGATGGTCATACTGGTCATGTTCCTACACTTAGCTGATTTCAGCCCATGTCTGAACTCACATCTGGTTATCGAACAATGTTGTCAATATATCCCTGTGCATGCAGACAGCTATGTATACCTTAACTGTCTCTCCCCATCAGACATGATTACCCTTCTCTATCCAAATGTGTCACATATAGGATATATCTGGCTCTGTTGAGTTTTATATACATACATAATATATAGGTAACATATATAAATGTATCATACAAAGAGAGGCAGAGAGTGGGGGAGAGAGACAGAGAGTGAGAAAGAGACACTCTGAAAGGCATATAGGGATGTAGTGCTGCAACCACTTGTATACCAGCTATAACCAGTGACACAAGCAAATAGTATAGTGAGCTCCAGTGTGTAATAGTAGGTAAGTAGGGATTCTAATCTCACATCAGCCACTGTGTGTGTGTGTGTGTGTGTGTGTGTGTGTGTGTATATCTATTTCACATACAGCAGAATACATGCATCCAACATGCTTATGTCTGTGCAATGGTCACTCATTTTATGGCCCTGTGACTATTGTCCTTTGCAACCGTGGCCTCCCTGTCAGCAGTTACTGATGTCATCCACCACAACAGCAGTGGCAGACACTCTCCAAATGCATAAGCTCCATGGCACATGCAATAACTATGTAGCACTATACTGTAAACAGATAGGTAGTGATTCTAATCCCAACAATGGCAACTCAATGTGTGTGTGTGTGTGTGTGTGTGTGTGTGTGTGTGTGTGTGTGTTTGTGTAAGTATATCCCCTTGCAGCTGTGTGCATTTCTTGCCTATGTGTACGCAACACCAGTACATTTTAAGGCCTGTTCCACCCTGTTAACCCCCCAGTAGTTTACTATACAGGGCCACTGATGTAATCTATAACTAGATTAGTAGGGGCTGTAATGTGTGTGCCCATCACACAGTAGGATTTGTCACCCTTTGTTGAGGGCCTTACAGTAGCTGTTAAAGAGATGGATTGTGGCAATCAGAACAACCTTAAAGTCTGGGATGAAGGGCCCATAGGTAGCAAAGCTGTGCCAGACTTTACCAGGAGAGAGAGAGTGTGTGTGTGTGTGTGTGTGTGTGTGTGTGTGTGTGTGTGTGTGTGTGTGTGTGTGTGTGTGTGTAGCATAGCCCCTGCAGCAGTGTGGCTGTCTTGTGTATGGGTGATGGTTATACCAATTTGATGGCTGTTCCACCCTGTGAACCCCCCACCATTGCATTACTTTACAGGGCCTGTTGATGTCAACCACTTTAGATGCACTGTTAGACACTTTCCAGTCTCATAAGCTCTGTGGCACAGGCAGTAAGTATGTAGCACTATAGTAAATACAACTAGATAGGTGGGGTTCTAATCTTACAACTGGCAAGAGGTTCTAATCTTACAACTGGCAACTCTGTGTGCATGCATATACCCTGTAGCACTGTGGCAGTCATGTATGTGTGTGTGTGTGTGTGTGTGTGTGTGTGTGTGTGTGTGTGTGTGTGTGTGTGTGTGTGTGTGTGTGTGTGTGCAACAGTTATACTATTTTAAAGGCCTGTTAACCCCCACATTGGCAAACTAATCAGGCCCTACTGATGTCATCCACCTTAGAAGCACAGGTAGACACCATCCAGCCGCAATAGCTCTGTGGTGCATGCGGTATGTATGCGCTACTGTAGTGTGTATAACTAGATAGGTAGGGGTTCTAGTCCCAAAATGAAAAACTTTGTGAGTGTATGCATATTCCATTACAGGAGTGTGGCTGTCTCATCTGTGCTATGGTTATACCATTTTAAGGGCTTGTCCACACCTGTTAACTCCCCCACAGTAACAATCTTTACAGCACCTGCAGATATCATCCACCTGAATAGTAGTGGCAGACACTACAAAAATGTATAAGCTCTGTGGCGCATGTAATATGTATATAGCACTATAGTATGTAAAACTAGGCAGGTAGGAGTTCTACTCTCAACAAGGGCAGTTCATTTGTGTATGTATGAATATCCCCTTGCACCAGTGTGATTGTGTTAGAGCCACCATCATACCTCTCAACCCCTTAGAGCAATAAATCTGGATAAAATCATACAGAAAAGTGGGACAAAGGCCAAATAATAGGGGCAATTTTTAAATATTGATCTTACAAACATAGAAAGTTGATAGCATAATAAGTTGTGCATTAGCATGAATTTTCTGAAGGGTATGAAGTCTGAAATTAAAATATTTGTCATTATTGTGTAACTTCAGTGTTTAATGATTTGCTACTAATTTGCCAGAAAACCACAATGTTAATAAAAAACAGACCAAATATATGTGACAAATATCAGGACATTCTGCAGAAATCTGTACAGGTGAGAGGTATGGCCACCAACTGTCCCACACTGCAGGTTGCAGTCCATGTTTGGTCAGGTGTGACCTGTGAAAACAGCTCAAACAATACAGAGGTCCCAAGAGTGTAGGACAACAAACATTTCTAAAGTTGTCTAATAGTTGAATAAAGCAGTTATTGTACATCAGAAACACCTTAATGTTATGAGAAATAGCATAAGCTATAGAAATGTGACAAAAATAAGCTGTCATATTGGCAGACCAAGAGTAGTCCTGTCCATTGCACTTATCGTGAGTATGGTTTGTCCTGACAACTCTCACAATACTACAAGAAGTGTCCTACATTGCACATTTCATAAGGTGGCAACCCTACTCTGTGTTGCCTATGTGTGTGCAATATATAGACATGTGGAGGCTCTGTGAGTAGCTGTTGCCCCTGTTACCCACATCTATCTAGGAATGAATCCTAATTACCACCACCCACATTTGTAGGCACTGCCTAAGGCAGTGGCGACTGCAAGTTGTGTGCTGTCTGTCATTCACCCACCAACTGATGTTAACACACTGCAAAGGGGTCTTACATCGGGTATGGAATGCTGGCAAGGTCCTGGTCTCATGCTGAATGCAGAAAACAGTACCATCATACCATATAGCAAGGACATGGCCCCACTATTTACCACATCAATGGCAACTCAAAATGAGGCCAGCACCAAAGAGTGAAAATAAATAATGCATATTTTAATACATAAAGGCAAAACCAAAAAATCAGACCGGTTTCGGCCCCAAGGCCTTCTTCAGTGATACATTACTGACATTCAGAGAATACTTAAATAGTACTTTAAATGAATCAATTAAGCAAATAAACCAGTATTTAAAGGCACAGTATAATAACAGGAGGTATACTCAATCTATATACAAAAAAGCATTCAAAGATGGTCATTCAAACCAGGGGAAAACAACCCCCTAATTTAATAATCCAAGCTTTCTCTTTATTATTTAATATACCATGCCATCCCATTTTCCTGGATCTATCCCCCCATATTTTATCAATGATAGTAAAATGAAATTTGGCTGTTTTGTGATTTAGAGCCTGTTTATATAAAGCATTTGCCAAACGCTGATTTCTCATGTCACTAAGATGTTCCAACATTCTAATTCTGAGTGGCCTGCACATCTGTCCCACATAAAAAGCGGAACAGGTACATGTGGCCAAATAGACCACCCAATCCATGCCACAATTACCAAAACATTTTATCTGATATACCCTGCTAGTATTTCTACTAGAAAATGCTTTAGTTTTAAGTATGTGTATACAAAATGAGTAGTGCCCACAAGGAAAAGACCCAAACAGTTTGTCCCCTGTTAATGTAAGTTGTTGACCAAAACGTGTTCCAGTATATCCAGTTTTGAAGTGATTAAAGTATGAGCCCAAATTACGGCCTCTACGGTATGAAAATAAATATTCTGGAGTTAGTATCTTAGCTAACTCTTGATTAGCCAAAATAATGTTCCAATTATCCTTAATAACATTCCTAATAGCATTGATGTTCCTGCCATAAGTTGTTACAATCCTAATCACCTCCTCCTCTGTACCTGATTTCACCTGATAATCCAATTATTTGGCTCTCTCTTGTTCCTGAGCCCAATTACTAGCTGTACTGACATACCCTGGTTTGTATCCTTGATTACAGAACCTATGCATGAGGTCCTGTTGATGATGTTTTTAGGTACCTTGATCTGAACAGATTCTCCTCACTCTCAGAAACTGGGATTTGGGTATATTTCTAATGATGTGTTGGGGATGTAAACTAATTGCCTCCAGTAAACTTTTATATTGGGGGTATTTACGAAACACTTGTGTAGAAAGAGTATGATCTGGATTACATGTTATACAAACATCCAAAATATGGATCTCCTGATCATGCATGTTGAGTGTAAACTCCATCCCCTATTTGTTCTCATTTAGATACTGGATAAACTCTAGTAAATATGTAACATCACCCTGCCAAATCAACCAGCAATCGTCAAGGAACCTACACCAAATATCCATGTCCCCTAAATAGATGTTATGTAATGGGTCATAGATAAGATATTCTTCCAGGTACCACATAAAAAGGTCCGCATAAATGGGGGCAAAAGAAGCCGCCATTGCAGTTCCCTGTGTTTGCCAAAAGTAGTCTGCTTGAAAATAAAACACATTTTTTGTTAGTACATGTTCAGCCGTGCAGGTTAGCAAAGTGTTGACCCCAGGTGGGTAAATGTCTGCCTTATCAAGCCAATAATTTAAGGCCTCCAACCCAGCTCAATGGGGGATATTTGTATAAAGGGCAGTAACATCTAAAGTGCACATCATCCAACCTGGTTCCAACTGTGAATCCGACAAAATCTGGAGAAACAGAGTGGTGTCCTTTAATCTTGAATGGACCATCTTTAGTAAAGGCTGTAAATACTGTGTAGGAAATACTGAAAGGGGTTCCGTCAATGAACCCCTACCAGATACTATAGGTCTTCCTGGTGGTTTCTCCAAACATTTGTGAATTTTAGGTAGTAGATAAAAAATCTGCCTCTGAGGATCATCCACCAACAGTTGCCTTTTGGTTGCCACATCAATAATCCCTTCCTCTACAGCAAGTTGCAAAAAATAATCTATTTCTTTTTTGAACTGCATGGTGGGATCAAGTGGCATTGACATATAGTATCTGGAATCATATAACTGTCTAAAGGCTTCATTCAAATAGTATTGCATGTCCATGACTACCACTGCTCCTCCTTTGTCATCTGAAGTAATGACAATATTGGAATTATTTTTCAGATTTATTAATGCCTGTTGTTCCTGTTCTGATAAATTGTGGCCTAACATGCATGAATCACATTGTTTGAAATGCAAATTTTTAAGACAAGACTCCTGGAATACAGAAAAAAATGTGTCCATAGGAGGCTGGACCATGAACCATGCACATATACAGCTGCTGTGTGGGGACAACAATGGCGACCCCATAAACACACAACCTGTGTTGAGAGACCTGGGGAGTCAGGTTGATAATACTGTTGCATTCAGCCATCAAGTAATAAGCAGTGGTCAGAAAAGGCTTGCACGTGGTTCACCACATAGGTAAAGGGAGTGCATCTAGAAAAAAGGTGGACATTACGTCTATGTAGTCCTCAGTCAGTACAACAATAATTTAGTACAATGGCCCATTTGGTATGTACCTATCCAGACATTTGCAGCAACTGCAAAGGCCATAGTAATACCCACAAAGGTAATCCATGCCCTCAAACACTTGTTCCATGCAGACAGCCTCAAATCAGTAGTGCCCTACTCGGTATTGTACAGGTTGTCCACAGGTGGACTGTGGCATGTCTAGATGGCACTGTTGTGCCCAGCCCTTCAACAGCTGGCCCATATATGTGAGTCAAACTTTTTATGCATTACCAGCAAGACAGGCCTGAATCTCATATGCGACATCAACAAAACCTGCTGGAGAGACAGGTCTGTCTCTTAGAGGCTGTCCTGTCTCAGGGATGCACTTTCCAGACATGTCAAACAGAAGACCATGCAGACCATCATCACGTGCATCCGTGATGAGTGGATGGGAAACCAAAAATCTGTCCCAGGGGTCACAACTGTGTCCCTCAATGACAAGGGCAACAGGTGCTGATTGATGATTCTGTTGGGGATAAAGTAATGGCTAGGCTTGTGAGGGACCCAAAGCCATTACTCTAATAACCTTCTATAAGCCTATGAACTTGTGATACTATAGAACTCCCAGGTGACATGTATCAAGAGTAGCATGCTTTGTCAAGGGATATGCATGCAAGATTATGCTGTCTGCCCCCATTGTCCCTCACACACTGTTCTACACATACGCACCTAGGTAACCATGCACATATACAGCTGTATCTTGGCAATGTCACATTTCTGCATTGCCACTATGCCATCTTGAGCTGCTGTATTGGCAGCAGGTCCCCACGATGTAGACACACAGACACCTGGAACAGAAACAGAATAAGGTTTGGGAGACAACAGTCACTTAGCAATACTAACTCCAATGCAGCATAATGGCACAAATGTACATACACTTTGATGTGTATGCATGACAATTACCAGCAGACACCGCCTTACAGGGCATAACACTACTGCACTACAAACTGCCATTAGGTGTACTATATTCACCTTGTGCATCAGACACATATTAGTATGTCCCTGCATCGCTGATATGGATGGCAGGGATGTGGCACAGATATCATCACATGCACAGTGTGTGGTGTGGGGTTGCCAAAAGCCTAAGCTGTGCCACACAGTTGACATTGTTTGTGTATGTCTGGAGGGGTGCTGGTCAGCTGGACCATGGAGAGGAAACCTAAAACACAGTGCACCTATTTCCACAATAGTAATTCACCCCTTTATAGCAGACTGCCTACATCTTCACAAAAATACATGCTAATATGTTACTGTTCCTGCAAATATGCTACTGGGATTACTGATGTAATGCACTGCAGTGAACTCCTCCTCAAGTGAACATACAAGTATTGCAATATGGTTAAGCTTACCAGTTGTGTCCATGGCAAACTGGCAGCCCTTAACATGCCTAGGGTATAGATGAACCATAACTAAACAGTTCCACACTCACTGGCTACAGGATTATGGACCCCAGCCACAGCAGAGGTACCTATGCATTTGTGGGGGAGAGGTATTGTCAGCAGACACAAATGCAGCATTCATACAGGATAATATGTGCAAATATCAACATGTACAGTACAAACTGTGATGCTACCCACATTACTGACATTCACAATATGTGTGCACACATGTGCATTACAACCCCCCTATAAATTCAAATTGACCTAACATATGTGTACAGGTATGTAAAGGCTGGCACTATGAATGCTACAGTATTAACGTGATGACAACTGGAGGCTTACCTGGATGCCCCTCGGCTGTGGAAGCTGTGCCACCCACCTCCACAACATATGGTGTGATTGATATTTGTGAGCTGGTGGCTGAACCTAGGTTTGCCAAGAAATATTCTGTGGCCGAGAGCAGTTGTTGTGTAGCAGGCCCTCCACCAGTGCCAGCACAGTCCCTGGCCACAGCTGCAGCCCTTTGCCATGCATAATGTATCATATCAGTAGCCCATTGTCGAACCTGCTCATAAGTCCTGTCGTGTTGACCCACATGATTAACTGATGCCATGAGGTTTGCCCATAGTGTAGTGCATTCTTTCTGGTTATGACAACTCCTTCACAACAGGACCTGGTGAAGGAGTCTCAGGGAATCAATTATGCCGGCGGTCTCTGCTTCTGCGAAAGGTGGATTCCTATGGCTGTACATCCCTCCTGAAAGACATAAAGAGGGGAACACATCACAGGGCCACATACATTGCTCACCATTATGTACACACCCTGCACATCCACATTTGCCACCACTATCCACCGCTAACTCCCACATCATGCCCCACCATCCATGTGACTATCAGCAACATAGGGGCAATACATCATGTATTGCCCTCCTGATCACGATGTTTCATGCTACTTGCTGCATGTCCTATAAGGTATTCAAATGCATTTTCCTGTTGCACCTATTATGGCTTGTTATTAGCCTGCCTACATTGTATGCAGTGGTGTCAGCCTCCTAGTGTTGTAGTAAGCACCTGGGCTGTAGGCCCACCTTTTAGGTCTCCCTGGCCTTCCTCCCTCAGATTCTGAAATATATGACTGGACAATGTCCTACAATTTACCCTGCCAGTCCAGGTGATATGGGCATCCTGGCACAGTGTAACACCTGCCCCATATACATGGATGGACAATCATCTACAAACACCAGCAAAGAACACAATGTGTGAGAGATCCAATGACATTAGAAACCTACAGTCCATGTTTCCTCCATGTCAAACCCACATATCTGCCCCTGAACAAGTTGTCGACACAATCATAAGTTCATAGTTGTGTACTAGGCTAATGGCCCTGGAGCCTTTACAAGCCTAGCCCATAGAAGTGCCCTGACATTGTGCCACCTGACATTAGTTCCCAGTGTCTCTATCAAGTAGAGCCACTGCAGTGATCTCCAGGGTGAACTTTCTATTTCCCATCCACTCATCAAGACTTTTCTTGAAGAGGGTCAGTCAGGTGCTCTGCTTGACATGTATGGGAAGTCTTTTCCAGAGCATGGGCAGTCTCTGGTTTATGAACCTGTCCCTCCAGCATGTTCTGTTGATTGTGGTAATGAGGTTGAGGTCTCTGGAGCATGTGGTGTGGAGGGATTTGGATTTCTTTAGATGTAGCTTTTCTAACAGAGATGGGTCAGACATGGCTTTGTAAGTCAAGCAGAGATCGCCTCTTAGTAGACAATATGAGACAGAGAATAGCTGGAGATTTTTGGGTTTGTCCTTGTAGGACATGTGTTTAAGGCCTAGGATCCTCTCTGTGAGGTACTTTTGTGGCTTTTCCAACTGTTGCATGTGTCTAGTGAGGTACATACCAAATGAGGCATTATACTCGATGATTGGCCTAATGAGGGAAGAATGGAAAGAGATGATGACCTCTTTCTTCCTGAATGCAAAACCCTTGATAATGAGATGTGTCACATAGAAGGACTTTCTGAACACAGTGGCAATGCAGTGGTCAAAGGAGAAGTGGGCTTCCATCGCTGTGGTAATTTGTGGGAACTGAGTTTTTCCCAAACGGGATGATGAAGCATTTTTTGGCATTAAGCTTAAGGCCATGGTTTTGACACCAGTCATTGGTCTCAGTGAGGCCTTTCTGTAGGATATCTACATCACTTGGGGAGTTAATAATGGCTCCCAGCTTGCAGTCATCTGCAAACTTGGTCAGCCAGAGTCCCTCTGTGTTGGCCTGGACTTCTGAGAAGTAGATGCCAAACAGGAGAGGACTCAGGACTGATCCCTGTGGGACTCCACTCATGACTGATCGACAGTCTGACTTGGAATCTGCTACTTTCACACTGTGGGTTCTATCTGTGAGCCAATTTGCAACCCGCCTAGTGATATAGTGGTTGATGCCTAGTTTGGTGAGTTTATCAATAAGTCCTGAGTGATGTATGGTATCAAAGGCCTTGGCCAGATCAAGGTAGGCTGTATGAACTGCCTTGCCCTCATCCACAGCTCTGGTGATTGACTCAAAGAAGTCAACCAGGCTGACCAGGCATGATCTACCTTTCACAAAAGCAAATTGCATGGGATCTAGGGTTTGGAGATTCCCTATATCCTTGTTAATTAGGTCCATGATGATGCTCTCCATAGCCTTACATATCAGACTTGTCAGGGTAATGGTGTGATAATTTCCAGGGTCTGTAGTTGCTCCCCCTGTATGGAGATGGATTACTTTAGGGACAAAGCCTAAGGTGAGGCTGTGATTGAATGGGGCACACAGATGTGGTGCCAGTTCACTTTGTAGTTTATGTAGAACACATCCAGGGATGTTGTCAGGTCCCATGGAAGTTGTATTCTTGGCCCTGGGCAATGCAGCCTTAACCTGTGCTGCAGTAATGCTGGGTGCCTGGCATTCCTCTGGTATTATGATTGGCCCTTTGGGGGGGGGTAAAGTTGGCACTGAGTCTGTCGGCCAGAATGTTGGTAATATCTGTTGGCTCAGTATAGGGGATACCATTGTGCAGTAACTCAGAGCAAACCTGGGTATTGCCATGGAGATTCTTGATATAACCACAGAAGGCTTTGTGGCTGTTTTTAGTGTCTGCCACAATTCTGCCTTCATAGCTGGCTTTAAAAGTTTTGATGAGAGATCTGAAATTTTTGTAGAGGCTAATAAGGGAGTTTTTCCAGTCATGGGACTTCACCTTTTTCTGCAACATTTCCTTCTATTGTAGAGCTTAGTAATGGCAGGGGGCCACCATATTGGCTTCCTTTTTTTGGAGGAGAGTGTCTTGGTTCTGTTGGGTATGGCTAGTTCCATTCATTTATGTACATGTTCGTACAATGCATTGGTGTATGATTCGGCAGTCATGCATCTATTTTCTATTGATATGGGTGCCGTAAAGTTAGTCACCTCTGTTTTTAGGAGCCCAAAGTTAGTCACCTCTGTTTTTAGGTGCCCAAAGTCAGCATTGGAGAAGTTTTTCATGGCGGTTACCTTTGTGGGGGGGGGTGAGATGTGGATTTCCATGGTGATTAGTTTGTGATTGGATCTAACCAGGGAGGAATTGATTATTGGTGTAGAGCAACATTTGCCCATGTTAGTAATAACCAGGTCAAGGGTATTGCTTCCTCTAGTGGGGGTAAGAATGAGCTGGCATTGGAATTGATGAATTCTAGGAAGTGTTGGGCCAGTATATTGATGCATGAATAGTTTCCCAGTTGATGGAGGGGTAGTTGAAGTCACCTAGTATGAGAGTGTTGGGTTGGACCCTAATAGTTTCCAGGGTGCTTAGGAACATGGACTGAGTCTTGGGACACTGTTTGAGACCTATAGCTGGCTACAAACTGAATCACCATCTTACCCAATGTTAGTTGTACCTGAAGTATCTCAGATGCATTATGTTGGGCTGCTAGTCTGGAGGTGTACATATACTTTATGAATATGGAGACACCACCACCTTTGTAGCTTCAGTCCAAGTTCTGGGGCTGAATGGTGTGGAATGAGTGATATCCTGATAGCGCAGGGGTGCTTTCTGCTGCTTTAAACCATGTCTCTGTTACAGCACAAATGTTGATGTTCTCCATTTTGAGGAGTGCTTCGAGCAAGTGCATCTTGAGATTTAGACTTCTAGCGTTAAGCAGCATGACCCTCAGATTACATTTATTTATGGCTTGTATGGTGATAATTTGGTCTTTGGAACATCACCTAAAAAAAGCACTATATGGGGTGGCAAGAGCCTTAGCCAGTATCCAGAAACCCAGGGGTGACAGATACAGGCCATCGCTGGCAAAGCATCGAGGTCTGTCAATCATGTCAACCCAAGCAGACAGATACTGGATTCCCTTAGAATGACACCAGAAACTTAGCCAGTTGTTGAAATCAACCATTTTCTGCTTGTACTGCAGTATCATTCTGAGCAACAGTTGGATGCTGCTCAGGGCTAGGGTCATACCTGCCTGAGCCACATAATCCAAGAGCTCCTCCATGTCTCTTTTCATGTAGTCCAGGGAGGTGCATCTCAGGTCATTCACACCCTTATGGACAGTGACAGAGTCATACTTGCACTTGTTGTTGAGTGACCTGAGTGCATGTGTTATGTGTTGGATTCTGGCACCTGATAGACAGCTGCCTGTTACCATCTCCTTATTCAACCTAGTGAATTGGACATCTGTGTGCCTCACTATTGAGTCACCTATGATTAGGGTATTGGCAAGCTGTTTTGCCTTAGGGGCTTAGGTTGAGGAGCACACTGTATAGGTGAGGTATGTGTCTTGTGGTTTGTGCTGTGTTGTGGTGGTCAAGTGCGTTTCTGCCTTGGAGGTCTCTGCTGTTTGGGCAGATTTCTATTGAGAGCCTCCATGAAGGTGGGTGTGTATTTTGTGTTTTTATGTGAGAGCTTTCATGGTGGGTGTTCTGGAGGGCTATGTGTTGCATTTGGTGTGTGATGACCTTCTCCTCTTGACCAAGCTATTCAGGTCTTGGCTTGAGAGTGCATGGCTTCCAATGTGGATATATAAGTGCATCTCTCACAAGCCTGAGTGTTGGGAGGTAAGAGGAGCGTGTTGTCTGTGTACATGAGGCAGTTGCTACACTGCCTCAGAATGCCCAAGTTCACCAGATAATAAGAGAAAGCTGAGGCAACTGACCTTTGGACATGCCAGGAGGCATGGTCATTATTACTAAGTACTGGAGCTGTTTCCTTATATATTCCTTTTACAGGAAAAATGTCACTCAAGGTGTCTGAGACTGTACAGAGCACTGCCAAACACTTGATGGGAAACTAATACACAGACCCTGAAAATTTAAGGATGAAGTATTTAGGCAGATATTCTTTAGTTAGGAAGAAATCAAGCAGTACTTAATGAAAAATAAAGAATTAGTTGTCAAGAATGATGAAAAGAGGGGGTTGCATGAATGGCTACTGCCAGGCTACTACTAATGCTGGTCTCAGCACAGCTTCACATTTTGGGATACAATACATTTTTACTTCTTTTCTCGCTAAAAGCAAAATGTTAGCACCAATCCCAAGAAGAGAAGCAGGCCACGGCCTGTTTGGTGATCCACAGTCTTGTCCCAGATTATGCAAGGGTTTACAGGCTTGTAGTTTTTTTCTGGTAGATGCCTTGAATAAGCAACGAGACCAATCAGGTACATTAAGCACAGACACTCAATCTCCAACCAGAAAGAGTCAGGAATCAATGCACTCTGCTTCTACTCACACCAGGATCAGAATATAAGCACAGATTCCAAGCTGTCATCTATAAAGCAGTTATTAAGCTTTCTGGTGATCAGCAGTCTCCAGGAAATAATGTATCTGCACTCCTTCTCTCACCAGGAGAAAACAAACACTAATCCCAAGATGACTACTGAGAGGCAGAATGTGGGCTCTCTAATAACTGGTGGTTTTGCAATAGATGCTTAAAGGTAAGATGAAAAAAATGGTTTATCCTAAACACGGCAGTGTGCACTAGAGCAGTTAGATGTGAAAGTAGGTAACTTAGGTTTTACCTGTTAAAAAGTTATGTTTTAGTGGACAGTCACTATTTTTAAAACTGCAAGATAGATTGAAAGGGGGTGGTCACTTTAGTATTCTGGTACTATGGAATACAGTAGGATGCCAATAAATTTAAATAATTGAAGAGGCGTGATTTCACAAAATGATAATTTTGTGCTTACTCTCACCAGCCAGTAAAAGCAGAGAGGAAATGAGATATATGGTAAAATTAACATAAAGGGCAGGCAACTAGAAAGACAGTGGTATTTAAGAACACAACACTAACTGGGTGGGGGGTGAGAAAAATTATATTTGACTCACAAGAGACAGAACTGTGGTCTCTTCATTTTTAATATTGAGTTAAAAGCAGTATACAAGTAAAACACAGTGTAAAGAAAAACAATCACAGTATAGAAAATGGAAAAAGACAATAAAGCAATACAACATACAACAAATAAAAGGCAAACTAACCTTTTCCTCACAGCAAACTGTAGCAGAGTCTGGGTGAGCCTTTCTAGTAAATCAGTACACCTCACACACCACCCACACCTACACAACACACACACACACACACACACACACACACACACACACACACACACACACACACACACACACACACACACATATGCAGAGGTCCTCAACATGCACATCCACAAACAAAGGAGACCTCTGAGGCAAAGCCACACATGAATGCCACAGGCCTACACAGCACATACCACACATAGCCAGCCACACACCTGTGTCCCTCAGCATCACACAAGGGCATCACCACATATCAAACATAGTTCACATAGGAGATTCCATTGTGAGACACACTGATGTGGCTCTCATCAGGCTGTATATGTGGATGGTCACAGTTACTTGTGTGTCAGGTGACAGAATCCACCATATCACATACGCACTGCTGTCTCTCACCAGCAGGTACTGTCATGAGTCTGTCACAGTCCATGTTAGTGTGCTGACCTCAGATGTACCTCCCTGGACTATATGCAGTGAGACATGAGTGAGCACGCTGATTATGTGCCACAGGCAGGTATGCCCCTAGCCTTATGCAGCATTCTGTTGTCATCCAGACTGATGCCACAATACAATCAGAAAATGATTGAACTTAACATGTTGTGTGTTATCTTGTGATATTCCAGGGGGTTCCAGTACCTGAGAGCCTGAGATGATATAGTCAACAAACCGTGATGATTTGCCAGAGATGGCCTTCATCTGTCTCAACTGGCCATCACACATCTGGCAATTGTTCTCACCACCCCCATGGTGCCTTTATTAGGAAAAGTGGTGAGGTTATCACTACCAACATACAACTGTCAGTGGAGCACACATTGAAGGTCATGCTGCTAATCACTAGGAGTCTACACATGACTCTACTCTGAGTGCAAGCATTCTTAACCCTGGGAAATGCTGACATCTGTGCAGTCACAGACACATGGTTCAAAGCTGCAGGGAGTACCCCAACCTTACCTGGTCAACCATCCTGTCATACAGTTAGACTCCAAATTGTTTACAGTAATGCCATGGGACATAGAGTCTCAGCATATATGAGGCACATACACTCCCCCACACTGTACAGGCAATAAGATGCACAGAGGACACTGCAGGGGCAGTTCACCATTGCCAACACACCTAGTCAAATCATAGCTAATGATCAAAGCCCATTCTGCCTGTATGGACCTCATCAACTGTATTAGGATTCGGGTCTGTTCCCTGATCCTGGGTTACTTGAATTATCCAAACATACATTGGAAGTTGTATCCATGGCAGCACACAAATGGCCAGACAGCCATCAACAGTGGAATTACAAACACCTTGTTGCAGGTAAGGGCAAACCCCATATAAGGTGAAGGTGTGCTGGAGTTGATATTACACAAAATGGGTTACCACTGCGGCATCCCTACAGCATCATCCTCCATGAAAAAGTAACCTTCATGTGGTCATGTCTTCAGCCACCATCTCCCACAATACCCATCTAGCTAGGGTCAGACATAATACACCTCCAACATGGACTACAGCCTCCTGGGGGTGGCATACACAGTTTCACAGCCCCCAACACCTCTGTAGGAACTGGCACCAATATCCAAACATACACACATGTGCTATACATGCATCTGCACAGATGTATGGAGTCAGGTATACCCGACAGGACTACATAATCCTCTACAAGGATACATACACCTGTCTGGTGGACTTCTGCAAGAAATAGTGTCTATAACAGGGATGGTATACTGCCATCTGAAACAAAGTAGGAGAAGGTGCCCATTTTTGAGCAATGTCTCCTTAGCATGAACAAGTGAATGGGATCACTCCTGGAAACCTACACAGCAAACCCAGAGCCCACTTTGTCAACATCCACTACAGACAATCATCTCCTCTTCTGCACATATGTCTGCAACATCAGAGGAAGCACTTGAATCTGCTCACTTGTGGTGGTCAAGGACACCAGCTATACCAGTGCTATATATCTAGCATACTTGATGCCTGACAGAGTCAGTGAAAGCTTCACCTCCTGTCCCCCTCCCCAGTCAGTACATCAGGATGTCCCCAGTACCTGCCGCCTTCTCCTATATGTAGGGAAAAGGTCACCATTGCAATGTGAAAGTCATGATATACAGCTGCCATGGGAGCAGATCACATCACGGGATGCATCCTACATGACCCCAAGCATGACCTTGCAACACCATAATACAGTGCCTTATGGTGCCTTGCAACACCATAAGGCATTGTATTCAAAGGAGCCCTGACTACTGCCTTTGTCCCAGCTGTGTGAAGGACAACCACTGTCTTTATAGTAAGGTGAGGAGTCCACCAGTCTGTCACATTATAGACCCATCAGCCTAACTAGACTGATCTGCAAGGCCATAGCACAGTTTATAGAGAACCTCAATAACAAGGACATTGGTGACTTCTACACACTCCATCACACACAGTTAGGCTTTGTCAAGAAAGGGATTATGTCTGTTGCACTCGATAGACCTCTTTGACACAGTCACCAAAGCCATGGAGGGGGGATGACAGTGCACACTGCCTACTTGGACTGGACAAAGACTTTGGCAGTATAACTCACTTGGCTACAATAGATATGCACTCCCAAGTATGCATCACACCATATGTTACCAGAGAGGTAGCACACTGGCATGCTGACATGACCCACCTAATCCACATAGGGGAATCCACCACAAGCAGTTGACCCATAACTAGTGGCATAACCTGATATTCTGTGTTTGGGCCTCTGTTATCTGTGATGTTCACTTCAGAGGTGCAGGGCACAGCCATTGGCCTATGGCCGACCGTGTTTGCAGATGACTGAATGCTGTGTGCTGTCATTGAATGCCCTAGTGATGTGGATATCTGCCTAGGACAGTCTCATACAGACACATGAATGGTACCAGAAAAATGGCTTCAAGCTGCATACCAGGAAATGCAGTGTCAACCCCTTTGGGGAGAGTGACATCCACACATATTATCACAGTATTAACAGCATCCTAGGCATGGAATCAGTCTTGAGGGATCTTTGCACACATGCTGATGGCAACATGACATTTCACCACCGTGTTGCTTCTGTTGTAAAGTAAACCTTCTACATGGCCCACCTCATACATAGGGGGATGTCATTCAGGGCATAGCTCTCAACCTCTTAGAGCACAAAATCTGGACAAAGCTATAAATAATGGGGGGACAAAGGACCAAAAATAGGGACAATTCTTAAATATTGCTCTTAGAAACTTAGAAATATGCTACAATAACAGGTTTTGCATTAGCATGACTTTTCTGAAAGTTATGAAGTCTGAATCTCAAATGTCTGTCATTATTTTATGTCTTCAGTTCTCAATTATTTGGTAATGATTTGCCAGAAATCCACACTTTTTTTTTGAGAAACAGGCCAAAAATATGAGACAAAAATCTGTACAGTTGAGTGGTATGATCCAGGGACATGGGGTCATAACATCCCTATATTCCCCCAATAAGGCCCATTATTGAATATAATGCCCCGTTCATCATTCACCTCACACAGCACATGCAGCAGCTGGGGACATCACAGAGGTTCTCCACCAGGGAATACGAGGGTCTCAAATATCTGCCATACATAGAAAGGCTATAAGACCATCCCTCTACCCAATTTCATCCATGCTCCTCAGAGGTGACCTCTGTCTGGCGTACAAGGCAATCACAGATTCCACATTGGGACTGCTGCACAAGTGCAACTGAAGCTCCACTCTATTAACCCACACACATGCCTTCAACCTGATGTGTGACATCAACTGGGCTCGTCGGTGGCTCAGATGCATGTCCCACATACTCACCCTACTGTGGAATGGGCACCCTATCCACACCAGGCAGGGTAGCTATTTACATCTTTGCAAGCGAAACCTGGATAACTGGATGGTTAACAGCACATACGCCCTTGGGATACCACCTGTGTTTCTGTTGGACTGGGGCATCAGGTGCTACCTTGCATACATATGGGGTAACATCTGGCCTAGGCCTATGGGTGCTCAGGGCCCATAGCCTAGTAACCTCGTATGATCCTAGGTATACCAGTTATGGCCTGTGTACTGTGACAGACTGTGTTGTTATGTGTCCACACCCATCACTGCCATCTACTGTGATGTGTCCCCTATGGGTAACGTTACAGTACCATGTCATACAGCCACCATCTGGCAAATAGGTGAGTGGTACTACAAGTATATATGGACATTCCAGCAACATCTGTGCTACACAGTAACTGAGAGCAGTGCAAAAACGTGGTGTAAGGTTTCCTCCTCATAGATGTCTGACCTCTTCAGTACACAGATGTTTGTGGAATGTGTACATGTGTCTGATGTATGTGGACTCCCTGCCAGGCAAATGTGGATGCCTGGAAACCAGGTGGACAATATATAATGGTTGTCCCCAGTCTGTGAGGAATGTGTCTGAGACATGCCAGACCCCTCAGAATACAGTAATGATATATTAATATCTGGTACTGTATTCATTTCTTACATTCTATGCTCAGTATATGCACACTGTTGCTGAGGTGGAGCCTGTGGCCACCCCACCACTACTGCCTATAACCTGCTGTCCTGCTGCACGGGGTCACCAAGTATGCTAACCATAGCTGTCAGGCAATGAGATACAGGTATGGAGTACACAGTGACCTAGCCAGAGTACATCAGGAACAGTCAGGGACACCTGGACAATGTTTGAACTATGCCTGTATGACATTCACTCTGGGGCCAAAGCTGTGATCTATGTCACGGCAGACAGAGCCAAAAGGGAAGATTGTATGTGCTTGACAGCTGACTAACAGCAACATGTCATTCCAAGATATGTTGTTGATACCTACTATTGCAATTCCTGTTTCACGTGCCTGCATTCCCCCATCTGCATTCCATTACATGAGGAATTCTATGACATAACTGATATAGTGCTGCACTCCTTTGTGAGCAGAAATCCAGTGGTAGTTTTCCTAGGAAAGCAGTCTGTTTTCATGAAGTAAGTCACAGACCTGTTTATCATGGTCAGCAGCTTGCCTTTTGTAGGTAATGCTCATGAATAGGTGATTGCCTGTGCACCAGTCTGTAACTCACACTTGCTAATAGCATCCAGAACAGCTGGGTTGCATTTTCATTAGCCAATGGCATGGCAACACAGTCCTATAATAGGGCCTTCATGTAGGCCCTTTTTCTGGCCTGTGAGAAGGACATTATCAAGGTGTGGGAGCTACAGCATCACAGAGGGTAAGCTGAAATACTGTTCACTGTTTGGATTGATGTGGTATGTCCACAGTTTTGCATGCTATGTTTGCCCATTATTAACAGACTTTCTGATTCTGTGGCAGTTTACTATTTAATAATGTGTGTTGGGGTCAGTAAGGAGACAGGCAGATGTAAGTGTCATGCATCATTTTCATCTGAATGTGCATGCTACTGCAGTTGATGCTGGTCTATCAGCTGTGTATGTTTGTAGGAGAGACTGTGACACATGTCTCTGTCACCTGACCACATCCCCAACTCTTTATGTATGGGTGTTGTGTGGATGCCCTTTTCTAGGTGCTTGGGAGGTATGGTAGGTCTGCAGCAGATAGCTCAACATACTGCTGCATGTGTAGCAGGATGCAACTGCTGCATTCTGGCCAGGAGTCATACTAGAGATTGTGAACACATTGGAGGATAGCAAGCTATATATGTCAGTGAGGGAGCATTGTCAGCTGTGTTGTCACAGCATAGCCAGGGTGAGGGCACCCATAACAGTCCAGGTGAGGCATGTGCTTGTGGTACATATGTTAACTAATAGTGCCATCCAGAGAATGATAGGTGGCATTCAGGACACATATTCATATTTGTGACATGTGTCCCACCCTACAGGTCTTAGACGTTCTACTGTGGGTGGTAGTGATTGCAGTAACAGCAACCATTTCTGGTGGACATTGCAGGGCTCAATTATTTCTATGTTGTATTAACAAGCATCTAGTTGTTGTACAACAGACTGGAATGTGGGCCAGGACTTTGGGTGTCCAGATGTCACACATACTAGGAATGTAACAGATAGAGCTTCTGAGTCATTATTATGATAGGTATAGTTGAAAGACATATGTGTGTGCATTACAGTATGTTATACAGGATTGGCATGAACATATGCGTTCATATGAGTATGATGTGTGACACTGACCTGTCATGATTTTGTAACCTCAATCTGCACTCACTTGCCAGTACTTCAGCACGCAGAATAGGTTTTATGACACCCATGCCATAAGTAGGTGGCACAACTGCAACAGTCTGTGCAGTTGTCAGCTCTACCTGGTATCATAGACCTTCTGTACATCCATGAACATGTATTTGGCTGTGTACTGGTTTGCTGTCCGCATCACAGGCCCAAGTATGCTGTCATTTATCCTATTATATATACAAGTCCTGTGTCACTGGCAACCAGGATATCTTTGTAAAAACATCAGCTTTTCTTTACAACTGAGTGTCCTAGTGGGCTAATGCACTATGCTGTAGTTGATGGGGTGCTGGGTCCAATATTTGCGTGGAGTGAATATGTTTGCTGATGTGACATGGAGCCATACCTGTAGTATAAGAACAATAATTTGTGATGCAGATAAGAGGCGGGGAAAGAGAAAGACGTCCCATTACCAACTGTACAGCTATATCTTTCTCAACAGTACTGCTCAATACTCGAACAGGTCTGTCCTTACTTTATGTTTACAAGTCCCCTATAGCTTCTGGAGCACATACACACCACTCAGGCTATCCAGATGGGATGGTATGGGCCAAGCTGTAACACCTACAGGTATATAACTACAGGGAACTATTACATGTCAGGGGAGCATATATGACTACCAAGATATACTCTGCACTGATGTTGTGTGAGTGTGCTACTGGCATACTTCAACTGGGTTTATATCTGTGTCCAAGGTTTTGACAGCAGTGATCCCTATTAGTGACAGTGTGACATTTGAGAGACATGTATCGTGCACAGTGCAGAGAGTTTACACTTATCCTGCCGTCATTGGGAGGCATGGGGTTCGACTATCAGCAGATATTCACAGAAGCACCAGGCATATAGCTGTACCAACAGTAGACCATTTAATTTGTCTTATTAACTTGGAATAGTAATGTACTTGATGTCATTTTATTTAATGGAGTCTTATCACCTTGCTGAGCAATGCTGTTTATGCACTAGTACATCTGGACACAGACATTAATTAGTATAGCCTTTATACAGCTAATACAGACATTTATTTAGCTGTAAGTCTTGTGGGGAGAATATCTGTTAAAAATACATAACTGTTTCTATAAATAAGGCAGTACTACTTGTCTGGTACTATAAATATATCTTAGTACCTGTCCCTGGATTCAAACACAAGTCTGTATGTGACAAAATGAACAACATATATATCACTTATCGCACTGAGTTACTGGGCCACTACTGTATGATGATTGAGTGATATGTACCTAAAGCTCATCTGGTGATAACGTCTGACCTGTTAATATAGGTAGAGTGTTACACAAGACTGCAGTGGCAGTTTAACATACATGCATGAGATTCATGTATGACATAGATAGTAGGTGAACTGTGTACTAATACTTGGAATGCAGGTGTACACAATTAACCCCTCATTGATGGGAATATGTGTGATCGTACAGACCATATCAGGGTGCTGGGTTGCCTACCTAACCCATATACATTTGCAGATAGTATATTTGCAGTCTACAGCTATTACAGTTTCATACATGTCTGCATCAGCATACCTACATTTAGGGATGCATATAGCTGAAATACAAAGGTTAACACAAGACAATCCTGGGAGAAACACACAATATTACCTTAGACAGTGCTACGCTAGGATCAGATCTTAGTGCAGAATAAATATAATAAAATGATATAAATGTCATAAGATATCTTGTGCTATGTCTAAAGTTAAAAATTAATGCTTGAATAATGGGAAACCTTATTTTTCACATAAAGTGGAGACTAATAGACTTTTGAGGGTGAGACAGGAGAGTATGTTTGTGTCATTAGTGTATAGTTCAGACTCAATGGCTATTAAACATATTATAATTAAGAACTGGATCCTAAGTTGTTGAGTAGTGTGGGTGAGCGACCTAAGTTTTATGATAAGAATAATGCTTCATTAAAAGGGTTATACTGTTACCCTAAGGGGCATATATTAAATAAGACATCTATGATGAACTGTAAAATGGGTACAAGGAAATGGTTTAGATGTGCATATTGTAAGTATATAGACACTAAAAATGAGTTTGAGCATCCTGATACAGAAAAATTATTTCAGTTTACTGTGCAAGCAGATTGTAATAGTAAGAATTTAGTATATCTTGCTAAATATATGCTTTGTCATGCATTTTATGTGGGAAAAACTAATAGAAAACTGAAGGAAAGGATACAGAATCATCTGTATTGCGTACATAGGGGACATAATTTCAGTGCTGTAGCTAAACATATACTGACACAAGGAGATAAACACCAGTTTAGGTTTATGGTTATAGAAGTTATTTATGAAAATAAACATATGTGTGATTTGGTGAATGTAACAGAGGATCATGTATTAAAATGGATACTCACACTCAGGTCTCATCAGTGGAGGGGTTTGAATGAATATCTATCCTTAAAGCCAGTTCTGAAAAAATGGAAGTTAAAGCGCAACAGGAAACCTGATTGTCAATAGAACTATGTTATTGTAACTTTTTTTTGCTGTTTACATCATAATTAAGTTGTTTATCTTAGTTATATTTTATGTTTATGCTTTAATTGGATGACAGTTGTGATTGGTTGCTTTGAATTCTATATGCCTATAAATTATGCACTGTAATAATGATGATTTGTCTGATGAAGTGATTGGTTCGCAAAATAGTTTACTTATTAAAATCTGTTGGTTTTACCACTGTGAGTTGTCTCATTTGGGATTTTACAGCCATGTTTCAGTGCTGGTTCAATCATTCTATTATTATTCTGTGTTTCCTTGTGTACTGGCACTGTTAATTGTCATGGAGATTGTATTTTCTTACAGATTTATTGAGAGTGACATGACACCATGATTGATATATATCTGACAATCTTTATTGTTCTACACTTTAAATAATGCAGGCATTGGAAGACAGCTGTTATTACACAATCTATGCAGTACTACCTTTATTTCTTCACAATTCTGACTGCAGTTATACTGTATTTCCTGTAGATTAGCAATGGAGTTAATTCATTCCCTTCACATTTTCAATGCCGGTGTACTTTATTACCAGAACATGTATTAATAATACAGTATACACATTATTCCCAAACATTATTAATGCAGGATTAACTTTCTTTTCGTAACATTGGCATGTTCCATGCTTTCATCTATATTGAACTGTACCTGGCAATACTCACTTCTATCAGTCCAGGTCTGTGAACACATTCATTGCAGTACACTCACAACAGGATATACCTACTGAGAGTTACTACTGTACTCTTTCTTAATTAGATTACTATATATATTGCAAGATATTTCTGTACTCACCACACTCTCGGTGCATCCTGGCCATTTGCCTCGCATGTGGGGGGAAAACACACCATTATGCATACCTGTCTTATCAGATCTCTATACTAGAATTTGGTAGATCAATGGTTCATATACTTATATACTTCTGGGGCATTGCGGTCCCGACTCAGCATCTTGGATCCATTGGGCCAAGAGCCCTCCCTTCCTACTCTTCAAGTCATCATAAAGATGACGCACCTGCTCAACAGTGCGGGAGATGCCAGTTGCAGTGGTGAGGTCACATGTCAGCCAGTCCCAGGCCTCTGATTTGTATTCAGAGCCCTGGTGCTGGCCCTGCAGCAGCCAATCTCCATGGTTTTTCACAAGAAGCCAACCATGACCCTGGACTCCAAAATGCCCCAGTGCAGGGGGGTGTTACTCATCTCTGAGCACTGTAACACACCCCCTACACTGATTCAGTAACTGTGTTACACAGCTCTTCCTCAGTAGCACACCTTCATTAATACACATGGTGAGCTGCTGAGGGGGACCTGCAGACACAGTCACCATTCAATCTGTGTCAGCCTTACACTATCCCTACATGGAGTTTATTAAATCTGGGAGTAAAACTTTGAAAAAATACCTCCCTTAAACAAAGGGTGGTCTTAAAGTTAACTTTGCGTCAAACTGTTAATCACTGTGACAATTGGGGAGAGATGGGCTGAGGCTGTCAGCCTAGTCAAATAGAATTTGATATATAACTTTGGCATTTGTAAATAAATGTAAAATACAGGCATGTTTTTATGAGTGCAAAAGAACACTGTGAAATGTGGAACTGCAAAATATGTGACAACATTGCACTCTACTGGCTCAGTGAAGCATGTTATGATCCTTTCATATTAGAATTTGGCTCCAGTGAGGCTGGATGAAGGTTTCATGTCCATTGTTTTAAGGGTAAAGTTTATGACCAGAATTTAGATGTGGAATGTGTTTTATTGCTCTAGTTTCTGTTAGAATATACATGTGAAATGTCTTCTATTGTTGTAAGTTTCTGTGCAGGTGTTAGATTGCTAAATAAAGCAGTGTGTGGCCTGAGAACTCAGACCAGGTGTTAAGATGATGCAATATGAATACTGGGAAAACCCAAGCATCAAAAATGATGTAATTTTGGGAGGACCTTAGAGACATGTTTGTTAGTAATGTTTAAATATTATTTATCACAAGAGACCTAAGAGCATTTTGACTTTGGACATCCAACTCATCAGCACTCTGCCTTATGCTCACATGTAAGTTTTAGCACTGTGATTTCTTATAGGAATAGTTAAAGCTAGTAAAGATTAATTATTTTTCTTTGAAATCAGACCTGTCATACTGTATTATTTTAAGTTTCTGTGTGATCTCTGAACTCTTAGATATATCTGTGGTGTAGTAGTTTTGTCTTGTGTTTTAATTACTTATTAAATATTTTTAAAACCTTCTACTTGTGGCTAATTTGTGTAGAGATAAGCTCTAGAGTACATTGCATATTTATAGAGGTTATTGTAATAGGCCACTCTAAAGTAAGTCTTGACTGTTAGTCATACTACCATTGGATAATAATATTGCACAGTAATAATTGGACACCCTTTTAAGGGCCTTTAGTAACTGATATTTATTAGCTTGTGGTGGCAGTAATTACTACCATATAGCCTGGGTAAAGGGGCACAGCTGGCAAACCTGTGCCAGCCTTTTTCCAGGAGGGTCTGTGTGGTTGTATAACCTCTTCTCAAAGTGTGTGTGTGTGTGATGTGTCAGCTACCTGGACAGATTCACAAAGCACTGGTTGGACAGAGGGGGTACTGGACGTTAACCTGCCAGCTAGACTGAGATCTGGACCCTATAGCTGTGCCAGTGAGGAGTCTTATTGGGGACCTGGAGAGCAAGGGAGCAACCAGCCCCAGACTGACTGTAATCTCTGTGTGCACTCAAGGGAAATTGTACTTTGCTGTGCATATTAGTAATCTTTTCTCTTCTATGAGACGACCTCCCTGGTGTTAGTGGTGAGGATTGAGGCTGCTTGATTGCTGGGCCAGGGCACGGTCATCACAATTGTTTGGCAGTGGTGGGATCTACTTCACATACTAATTGTCTTGTAGTGGTGTGAGTAGAGCGAATTCCTGTAGCTTATGTTCAGTGATCTCTAAAAGTGTTTTGTACTCTAAAACAGCCACACAGTGTATACTCAGAGTTCAGATCACAATTGTTTTATTTCTTTTGTTAGCTTAGCGTTAGTCAGGGTGAGCAGGCAGCATGTCAGCAGAAGAGTATGGAAAGCTGACAAGGAGCCAGCTGGCGGAGATGTGCCAGGCTAGGGGACTGTTGCATGGAAACCTGTCTAAAGCAGATCTGATTGCAGTCTTGGTTACAGCTGCATCAGAAAACAGCCGCCTTGAGGACAATCAGACTGATAGTGGAGATACAATATCCTCGGAGAATTGACAGCTCAACCTTTCTGCAGTGGACTTAAAAATCCAGCTGGAGCTAAAGAGACTTGAGTTGGAGGCCAGGCATATGGAACTAGAAGCAGACGAGAAACTGAGGAGTCTACAAGCTGAGGAAAACGAATGGCAAAGGAGGCATGAGAGGGAAATGCTGACTCTTTGCCAGGGTCATGGAGGTAATGGGGAAGGGAGTAACTGAACCCCAGAAGCACAAAAGGTCAGAAAATTTCTTCCACAGTTTAAAGAGGGGGATAATTTTGATAGCTTCATTCACATGTTTGAGTGGGTATGTAAACAGTATGAAGTTGACCAAGGGCTCTGGGTATGGTTCCTGTCTCCCTTACTCCATAGTAAAGCTGTAACTTCTTTAGCAAAATTGCATGCCACTGACTGTTTTGATTATAATGCTGTAAAAATACATTTATTAGAATGTTTTAAGCTAACACCTGAAATGTATAGGAAAAACTTTCGTGAGCATAGACGCAATGCAGATGAAAATGTATAATATGTTGTTGAACTGAGCACTTTTTTTCATAGCTAGGTGAGTTGTTGTCAGGTCCCCACTTAGGAAGGGCTGGCAGACCTTTTGGTAAGGGAACAAGCCCTTATCACTTTGCCTGAGGACATGAGGATATGGTTAGCTGATAAATAGTGTGCTACTTCAGAGGAGTTGGGAAAGAAGGGAGACCTATACCTAGCAAGCAGGGCAGCCCTGCACAAGAAAGGGACCCCCAGTACTGCTCATGGGTCTAAAGGAACCCAAGGTGGGCAGTACAGACTGCCCCAACAAAATCTGCCAGTAGCAGGGGAAGTCACTAGTCCAGGTACATGTCCACGAACTAGGGTTAAATGTTTTGAATGCAACCAGTGGGGCCATGTGGCATATAGATGTCCATGGAGGCAAGGTTGGGAACCAAAGGTGAGGGAGCCAGTAAGTGGGAAAGACAAAATGTCAACAGTGGGTTGTCTTGAGACAACAGGGGTATGCAACTAACATCCTGCAGATGTCCTGAGAGGGAAGGATTTGGATCAGGCAGTACTATGTACTTATGCAGTTACATGCAGTGAGGCTAGAAGACAAGCATGTTGGTCTGGTAGGCTGGACTAGACCCAGACAGACTGCATACTTGCAGCCAGGACTGATGAGGTGGTTACTTCAGGGAGTGAGCTACGCTGTAGCATTGAGACTGAATGTGAGCCATAGCTGCTTGAGGGTACTGATGTTCCCTTGGACAGGGTAACTGCAAAGGTAGAGGTGAGTAGTAGAACCCAGGCTGACAGTGAGGCACCGCTGTCAGAGGATGCCAGACTTTCTGTGGAAGGGGAGCTGGGAAGGGTTACAAGGAGAGACCTCAGACAGGCTCAGCTCTCAGACCCTACATTGCAAGGCCTGAGGCAAGTAGCTAGGGAGGCACCTGATTCTCAAGGGAAGGGGGAATCTGTATACTGAAACAAAGGGTTACTGTACAGAGAGTGGACCCCTGAGGGAGGGCTAGAAGGTGAGAGAGTACAGCAGTTGGTAGTGCCTAGAGCTTACCATCTGGTGCTTCTAGCCATAGCCCATGACATTCCCTTTGCAGGTCATATGGGCAGAAAATGTAAATAGAGGCATATTATGCAAAACTTCTATTGACCTGGAATTTCCAGAGATGTAACAGGGTACTGCAGGACCTGTGAACAGTGCCAGAAGGTAGGCAAGGCAGGAGACAAGGTGAGAGCTCCTTTGATGCCTTTGCCTGTGATTGAGGAGCCATTTCAGAGGGTAGCTATGGATATTGTGGGTCCTCTGAGTACCCCAAGTTCCACAGGGAAAAAGTATATCCTAGTGATTGTAGATTATGCTACACAATATCCTGAGGCAGTGGCTTTGTCCTCCATTGAAGCTGACAAGGTGACACATGCTTTGCTAGAGATTTTCAGCAGGGTAGGTTTCCCAAAGGAAATACTGTCTGACAGAGGTGCCAATTTTATGTCAGACCTGCTGGCTTGTCTGTGGAAGTCCTGTGGGGTGAAGCACATAAAGACCACCCCCTACCATCCCCAGACTAATGGTCTTGTTGAGAGGTTAAAATCTACAATCAAGTCCATGCTACGGGCATTTGCAGATCAGTTTAAGAGGGAGTGGGACAAATATTTGCCTCATCTGTTGTTTGCTTAAAGAGAAGTTCCCCAGAAATCCACAGGTTTTTCACCCTTTGAGTTGCTGTATGGGCATATAGGGTGAGGGGGACCTCTAGATTTAATTTGAGATGAGTGGGAGGGTGAGTGTGAATCTCACACGGAGTCTGTTGTGGCATATGTCCTGAACCTCAGGACAAGGCTCAGGGAACTCATGGGCTTGGCCCAGGAGAACCTCTCAGAAGCCCAACAACAGAAAAAGATATGACAGGAATGCTCAAGTTAGAGAGTATGCTGTAGGGCAGCAGGTGATGGTTCTCATTTTTGCAAGCAACTTGGGATGGACCCTACAATGTGGTAAGAAAGGTAAGTGATGTTAACTACATGGTGGAACTGCTAGGCAGATGACAGAGGCACAAATTTTACCATGTTAACATGATGAAACCTTGCCATGATAGGGAGGCCCTTGTGCTGAGCATTTGCAGTGGATTGCAGGAGGGGTCTGAAGGAGATCTGGGGACTGATCTCCTCATTGAGGCTCGGGCTGACACCTTGGTGGAAGGGGTAGCAATGTCCCAGCAGCTATCTCCTACCCAGGTTTGAGAAATCCAAGCAGTGTTGCAGGAATTTGGGGACATGTTCACTGGGAAACCTAGGATCACCCAGCTGGTGTAGCACCAGGTGGATACAGGACCCCAAATGCATATCAGGCAGGCCCCTTATAGGGTGCCTGAGAGAGTCAAACAGACTCTGAGGGAAGAGGTACAGGAGATGATGGAACTAGGTGTGATTCAAGAGTCTAACAGTCCCTGGGCCTCACTAGTGATGTTGGTGCCAAAGATGGCTGGCAGCAACATGTTCTGTGTGGATTACAGGAAATTAAATTGTCACACAGAGTCGGATGCTTACTCCATGCCTAGGACAGATTAGGTCCTAGAGCATCTGGGTGGGGATAAGTATCTTACAACCATTGATCTTACCAAGGGTTACTGGCAGGTGCCCTTCACTCCCAGTGCTAGAGAGAAGTAAGCCTTTGTGACTCCTTTTGGCTTTTATGAGTTCACAAAGATGCCCTTTGGGATGAAGAATGCCCCAGCGACTTTCCAGAGGCTGGTAAATCATATCTTAGCAGGAGCAGGAGGGCTTACCCTTGCTTACATGGATGATATTGCTGTCTACAGCCATTCCTGACAAGAGCAACTTCAGCATGTCAGGGAGGTGCTGGGCAGACTACAGAGGGCACGGTTGACCACTAAGCCGAGCAAATGTCAGGTGGGTATGGCAGAGGTCTCCTACCTAGGACATAGAGTGGGGAGTGGTAAGATAAGGCCAGAACCTGACAAAGTGGAAGCTATTCAGGCATGGCTTGCACCTATTACCAAAAAGCAGGTGAGGGCATTATTAGGGACAGCAGGATACTACAGAAAGTTTGTTCCTAACTGTAGTACCATATCTGCTTCCCTCACAGATCTGACAAGGAAGAACAGGCCAGATAAGGTAGTGTGGACCCCAGCAGATGAGCAAGCATTTCAGAAGCTTAAGGAAGCTTTGGGAGGACCCCCTGTGTTAGCCAGTCCATACTATAGCAAAGACTTTGTTGTGCAGGTGAATGTTTCAAACTATGGTGTGGGGGCTGTATTTAGCCAGATTTCTTCAAAGGGAGAATAGAGCACCCAGTGGTTTATCTCAGTCATAGGCTCCAATCCAGGGAGGAATGCTATGCAGCGGTAGAAAAGGTATGTCTAGCCATAGTGTGGGCACTACAAAAACTTCAGCCTTATCTGTATGGAAGGAAATTCACCGCCCTCTAACATGGTTAAATAGAGTCAGTCAGCAAAATGTCAAGTTGCTAAGATGTCTTATATCTTATATAAGAAGTCTGGGGTTGCAAGCATATGATATGTCAGTGCAGCACCTCAGTGGGAGTAGCATGCCAATGCAGATGGGCTCTCAAGACAGGTAAGGAATGAGGCTCCTTGATTGCTAGGCCAGGGCACGGTCATCACAATCACAAATACTCTAAAGCAAAGGGGAAAATGTTGCATTTATTTATTTATTCATTTAGTCAGTCATATATTGATTTATTGTTTTATCCTTAAGGATAGATATTCATAGACATGTAAGACACGAGACAGGTAAACAATTTGTGAGAGTTTCATGTAGGCAAGGCAGAAATGCAGCAAGAAACTTGTCTAAGTGCTTGGCTGATAGCAATGCAAGATGGTAGAAGGAGAACTGAGAACACATTCAGTCTAAGCAGTTGATGCTGCAGCATATTTCTTCAGAAATGTTTCATCTCATATTTATGATACCACAATCTACACTTCTTGCAAACATTTATTTGTTTTGAATATGTTAGCTTGAAAATCAAGCAGAGAGACTCCATATTCATAGCAAAAACAAATCATATATTCATTGCCAATTATAATTACTGGTGATTTATGTAACAATATATAAAGTTAATGCTACTTTTTGTTGTCCATTGTACAATTGCATCAGCCTTCAGTTGCTTAATGTGTAACTAAGCAAGTCATATAACCAGACAGTGGTACTGGGCTGAGTCTGAAAAATGTCTATGTGGATCAGTACTGTGCCTGAATTAAAACTATAACACTAAAATAAATAAATAAAAATACACTTATATTAAAGATAGTAATAAAAAAGAAAAGTAAAAAAAAATGTCACAAACAGGCACAACTTCACAACATGAATACATATGAAAATACCAGATTTTGAAAAAAATGTAAATTATTAGTAATATTATAAATAGAATTGCTGCAGTTTGTTATATATGATAGTAAGAATATTTCTAGCTATAGTAAAGATGCAGAGAAACATTATTTGGCAAATTATCAGTCAGGTGAGCTCTGACAGGATGGGTGTGGCACACACATATACAAACACTAGAAAACATAACAGATGATAAATCACAGTACTTGACAAAACAGAATGTTTTTGTACTGCTGTCAGAACTATATTACAATTAAGAAGTCAGTTTTTAAGATAAGCTGGTCAAATGAGGACATCAAGAGAACATATTCTGAATGACAGTTTATGCCACACTTTACCAACTGTATGGAAAATCTGTTGTCTGGGATTTAGGGCTTGAGGCACTGACTTAGGCTTTCATCTGATGAAGGGCATCTGCTGCAATATAATAGCTTATGATCCAAGCATAGTGGTATGCAGAAGTAGGTGAGTAAATTTGCACCATTGCAGATTGTGAAGTAAGCAATGGTGCACTCTGTTATGGTGTCGTGAGGCAATTCTAAACATTGTGTTGTAAGTCTGCTCATGATAATGATATTATAGTGAGAAAATAGAAGTGAAGACATGAGAGGAAATACGTAAGTGAGGATGGTAGATAAGACTTTATGGTGGTTGAGCTGGCAGTATCTGTTAATTTTGACCTTGTAAAATTTACACTGTTCTTCCTGATTGCATTTTAATTGATTTTCAGTGGTGTACTCAGGGGAGGAGATTACCTGCACCAATTTCCTGTATGATGGTGGAGTTAAGAGCTTTTATGGGTAATTTGTGCCCATTAGCAATGGAAGCGTGTATGTGAGAGGTGGTGAGTCAAGTAATCTGTGATGATGTTTAGAGTAATTCAGGCAGAGAAGAGCAGTGAATTGATTTGTTATGCACTGAGGTATAAACCTAGGGTTAACAGCCAAAACTGCAATGAACTGAATAAAACTGCAAGTTTGATATTATCGGACTCGGATGAACTGTCACTCAGAGTGATGGCAGAGTCATCTGCACAATGAATTAGCTTGGAAATTCTACAATTAGTTGCATTATTCACATATAGTGAACAGCTGTTGGCCAAGTATGAAGCCCTAGAACACACTTGCATTAACCTATAAGGAGATGGAAATAGTGTGATTCTATTTCATGGCTTGTTCTCTATCAGTCAGGTAGTCTGAGAACCATCTATGACTTGCATTGTATTTGCTGAATGACTACAATATTCCGCCGATGTGATATTGATTATATGCCTTAAATTAATGCTATAATTTGTTTTTAGAAACTCCTACTGCTCTTCTTATACTTACATTGAAATGTAACAAGGGAGAAATGGTTTTGTGCAGCTAAAATATGTAAAATAGGTATACAAGCAAGAAGTAATGGCAGGATTTGCTACTATGCTTTTGCTAGACATGTTGCAAACTCCATCTGGGTCTCAGTTCAGGCTACTCCAGGTAGCAAAATGCATTACTGCTCTTCCCATGTATAATGAACAGTAGCATAGTTAGGGCGGGACAAAGCCAGTCCTGGACTTGTGGTCAAACCTGAGCTCTGTAGTGCTCAGTGTGTGGCCTAAACTAGAGCAAGTTACAGCTTTTTTATTTATTTCTTTATATTCAGCAGCAATCCTTAGGATAAACATTGCTGATTTACACCTGCAGTGCTGATCATGCTGTGTTGTGCTTCACACCTGCATTGCTAGAAATGTGGGCTGCCTTGTCTAAATGAAGCTAGCAGTACTCGAAAGGTAGAATGCACATTGCATAATCATAGTACTGAATTTACAGTATTCAGTGCCACAACTGAGCAGTTTAAATGTCAGACAATTATTTACATTGAACAACTGAGGCACAGAACTGCTTTATTTGTAGAGCTTAAAAGATTTTTCTCTCATTTATGTTTTACTGTGACTCAGCACTCCATACAATTGCAGTTCAACCTGCCAGCATTCAGGAATTTGACATCTTGTTAACAATACATTATCAGGTGTGAATGAGATAGTTATAGTTGTATGAATATACTGGCAGAAACTTTAGATGTCTTACTAACAAAATCTCTGCTGCAGTATGTGGTCCCAACCACACACCTTGTTCCAGTAATTTGTTCCATGTAGTGCTAGTTTTCATACCTCTCCAGCATCTGAAGATAGTGGGTAAGGATACCATTCTGCATGTCACAGGACCACCCTACAGGGCAAGTACTGTAATTTTTTACATCACTCCAGTGGATACTAGAGGGTATGATTTGACTGTCTTGGTTATTCTCTGAAAATATAGCATGCATTTGTTGATGATTTTGTATTTTTAAAAAGAACAGATGGTGCCCCAGGTTGCTTGTTGGTTTCTACCATGTGCTGTACTGATTCATTTTGCAGAGGAGGAGATGCAGAATATCCAACCATTCCAGAAGTCAGGCCAGAAGGACTAATGGATGTTCACCTGTAGTTAATGATCATGTATGAGGAGTTATACTGCTACAACATTCCTGTTATTCAAACATTTTTGTTATGGTCAGTATACTTAGCTGTACTTTTTATCATTTTGCCACATCCCATCACGGGTCTATATTAAATCAGCAAATGCTTACAGCCTACTAGGGAGATGGTTTAGAGCTTGACAGCAGGAGGTAAAGACATCAACATGGGAGCAATGGTGGGGGATGTCTTTTTATATGCCTTTTCAAGAGTCAGCCAACCAACTCAGTACATGTACCACACAGAGGAACACATGTCCCACATGTGCACTTTGCATGAAAATTTGTTGCCACATTGTATTCTTTATAATCCATTTACTGTTGACCCCCAAAGTCAACCAGGGTGTGACCAATTATTGCTGAAAATCTATACCATTCATGTCAAGAAGTTTATGTTGACTTCTGCTGTCTCATTTCTTTTCCCTGGCTTCAAATCCAGCACCTTGTTTGCCAGTCAGACCTTGTTCACCAGTAGTACAGAAAGACATCCTTTAGCTTCATCTTATTCATATGAAATTGTGATACTTTTCATCAGACAGAGACTTCTTCTGTGTATGCAATGCTACTTTATCTTTGGTTTGAGTTGCTTCCTTGTCTGGTCTGACATAAACCCAGAAATATGTATCATTCCTTCTTAATTTGACTGAGCTGGTAAATGTACAGAAATGATAGTGTTAAGGTACCAAAATAACTTCAGACAACACAGTTCAGCAGAGAAGAACAGTCTTGTTTATTGCAGAGAATACAGTTACATGGGAGTCAAGGTGGGCAAGGCCCTGTCCTCCTGAGTAAAAAGTTTCATTCTTTTATATTATTTTTACTCAAATCAACTATTTTGTTACTATTATTCTACAACCACTGGCTAATTAAAAATGAACAGCCTTGCATTATTTTGCTAGCTAAGTATCTCCTAACTCTCTGTCTATTGTTGTGTCTTTTGGCTTTTTCCGGTTAGGGGTCGCCACAGTGGAACTCTGGTCCGCTAATGATTAGCAGGAGATTTTTATGTGCCGAGTTGCCGGCCCTGATGCACAATCTTTAACGAAGGTACGCCCATTCACACATGTCTCCACACAGAAGATGCTCTAGCTGAGACTCAAACAGGACAACGTCTTACTGTGAGGCGACAACACTACCGCAGCATCACTCTGTCTGTACCTTTCCTTATTAGTCATAAGTTCCGAATTCCATAATATAATTTTCTAAACGTAGCCATGTTGGCAGGAAATGAATCATCAAAAGCAGACTGAAAGTAACAGGAATCCATTTTGAAATGAGGCTATCTTCAAAATAAAATATCCACTAAACATTGTTTCCGTTATACTTTTCCCTTCACATTCTGATACTATGAAGCATCACTCAGGGCATATATTTCTTTATGACTGGACAATGGTAACAAGTTTTCAAATTTGTTGTCATCTTTTCACTTGAAATCAAACACTCTTTACTTGCAGTTTATTTCTGTCCCTGACATGTACAATACATATACATTTGTTTTGAAAATATAGTTTTGTTAGCAACAAAAACATGTCCATGTCTTGGTGGAATAAAAAGACAGCTTGAATAATTTTCAGTTAGACATTCCCACTGAAAAAAGATTATTGTACAGTTTGTTAAAATCTTGCAATACCTTGTCTTCATTGTTTTCTTCACTGTAATGCCTTACTGAAGTAACCTAGGAGATGAAACTCTATAAGAATATTAGGGGGTCTTTTGTTCAAACCTAAGTTGTAATAAAAATCTTTTTTCTTTCATTATTCACCTCAGCCTTATTATTCAAAAAGCTCTCCAGGAACCAAATGTTTAACTATCAATCACTAAAAATAGTATAGGGACTATGAAAATAAGAATGAATGAATGATAATTCCCTGACCGTGTGTTTTAGGCAAGTGGGTATATGTTAAGTGATGATGCAGAAAGAACATTGTGTTTGTGAAAATAAAACAGTAAAAACTGTTTAAATGAAATATTGATGTTTATAGTCTTGCCCTTCTGAGCTTCAACATGGGTTTAATGCTGATAGTCCCATTCAATCCGGGTGGTCTCCCTGCGTCCAACCTTAATTGCCATACTAACTCGTAACGAGGTTTACCAGCCAGTCAGAATTGAGCTCAAGGAGCTCACATCATGATGTCCGGCTCTAGCTGTGAGCGGGAATGTGTAAACAGCAAGATACAGGCAACAGCAGCATTAATTGCGGGAATGGCAGGCAACAGCAGCATCGCGAGTAAACGGATTACACTAATGCTCGTTTTCATTCAGCAGCAGCATCGCGAGTAAACGGATACACTAATGCTCATTTTCATTCGTGAATTAGGCAGCAGCAGCACTAATTCATTCATTAGGTAAGGAAACAAGTGTGTGTGTGTGTGTGTGTGTGTGTGTGTGTGTGTGTGTGTGTGTGTGTGTGTGTGTGTGTGTGTGTGTATTCTGTTTACTATCAGGGTAAACCAGCTAGCTCTAGTAGTACTGTCTTTTTTAAGTGGCTTGCATAGAGTCTCCGTTTGCAAATAGATTCAGTGGGAATTCAACATATAATACATGGTGATGCCGATCAACTGCTTGTAGCCTTAACTGTCTGAACTACCAGATAGCCGGAATAAAAATGTCAACTTGTGATCTTTTTTCCACAGAGACAAAAGTCTGTGTATTTTATTTTGTACAGTTCAGCTTCTCCAAGTTGTGATATTTGTAATCCTTTTTTGTTGGAGCTCATACCTTATAATCACTACTCTCAAGCATAGCTTTGTTTGGCCAGTTAACAGTAAATATCTGGACTACTCAGTGGGTGCAAAGAACTAGCATGGATAAACAATATGAAAAGAGTCTTTAAATAGGTGCAGAACTTAAGAATTCTACCTGGCTGAATGAGAATACACACCCATGGTCTCAGCAAACCTGAACAGCAATGGCATTTTATGAATGCTGCCTTTGTTTATGCTACTACAGGCAGTCATACCCATTTAAAACCTTGTTGTATCCCAAAAATATAAAAATGTCTTAATATACATTAAAAAAAACAATGTATCATTCAGGTTAAATCTATAGTTACTTGCAAATCTGGTATCCATGGACCATCCTAGCTTATCAGAATGCTTTTAACTTGACTAGTTTTATCTCATATTTTCTCCATCCTGGTCTCAGTGCTTCCTATAGAACCAGAAGTTGTGCTTAGAGAGGATTAGCATTTTTTTATCTTAGTGGCAAAGTTTTGCTTTTCAAATCTGTTGCAGTAGTTTAGTCTTGAGTAAGTGAAATAAATCACATAATACAATTCTAGTTTAGTAAGATTATTATGATTAAATCATCTTGATTTTTGGCTTAAAACAACTCCAAAAATGTTGATTTTGTTTAATGATAAATAATACAGAGTGCATGATGAAATCAAAGGTCTGGAAGCTAAATAAATATCCGTGCAGCATACCTCTCAACCTGGAAACATCAAAAATCTGGACAAGACCCATGAAAAATAGGTTCAAATCTGTATGCTGATTAACATCTAATTTGCATGCATAATTATGTAACCCCACCCACTCTGATGGAATTGTAGGATAACAACTTTCAAATGCACACTGAAGAACAGACAACCAAAATATGGCACCAGAGTCCCCCTGCAGCCATTTCAATGTCCCATTATCTGGCTATTTCGCCACCACTTTGAAAAACAGGAAGACTGAAACTTAATGGCTATCATTTTGAGAATTCAGTTCTCAATTCTCACCATAGCTCTCAACCTCGTAGCACAAAAAACCTGGACAAACAACAAAGCCAATAATGGGTGAATACAAATTCTGTTCTCACATCTCACCATAGCTCTCAACTCACACAGCCAATAATGGGGGAATACAAATTCTGTTTTTACTTCTCACCATAGCTCTCAACTCAAAGATTACATTTACAGAACTGTTCAGTATATCCTGCACTAGCTCTTAGCACCTGTTAATCATCTGATAAAGTAAAAGCCACCCTAATCTGTATACATACCTACCTATTTCATTTGTTCATCTACCACAGGGTTACCATATTGCCAATTTTCCTTCAGCAATAAATGATTATTTAGAACTGTTCTTTGATGAAAACTACCCTTCTGCTAGTGCAACCCACTTGCTTGTGCTAGCTCTGTATGTCAAGAAAAAAAATGAACAAGGGTGACTGACCCCTGTCCCAGCTATTTTTCACACTGTCACATACAGAAAATAATAAAGGAGAAAAAACTTGCATTTTTCACATCTGCATTTCAAATCAACTTTTCCAGTTTGGAATTTGAAAAAAAGAATAATCCTCTCTTGAAAAGCACATGTCAATGAACTGACCACACATATGCAGGCAGTTAAGGTTCAAAATACATTTGCAAAAGACTGAGTTACTTCAAACGCTTCCATTTCCAAAAAAAATTGTTTACTTGCTCAGTGACATGATAAATAACAGCATGAATATTCAGTACAGTATTTTAATTCAGGTTAGCACTTAATCTTTCACTAAAATGCTAAAGGAAAATTAACCCTTCTGAATAAAGGAAATAACATTTAGTTCATAAACTTTCTCAAAGACCTAAAGCTGCTGATTTTAGAGCTCACCAACCATTGATGTTTCTTGCTGCTATAGCACTGCATGGATATTTATTTAGCTTCCAGACCTTTGATTGCATCATGCACTCCGTATTATTTATCATTAAACAAAATCGACATTTTTTAGAGATGTTTCAACCCAAAAATTAAGATGATTTAATCATAATAATCTTACTAAACTAGAATTTTATTATGTGATTTATTTCACTTACTCGAGGCTACTGCAACAGATTTGAAAAGCAAAACTTTGCCACTAAGATAAATAAAATGCTAATCCTCTCTAAGCGCAACTTCTGGTTCTATAGGAAGCACTGAGACCAGGATGGAAAAAATATGAGATAAAACTAGTCAGGTTAACAGCATTCTGATAAGCTAGGATGGTCCATGGATACCAGATTTGCAAGTAACTATAGATTTAACCTGAATGATACATTGTTTTTTTTAATGTATATTAAGACAGTCTTATATTTTTGGGATACAACAAGGTTTTAAATGGGTATGATTGCCTGTAGTAGCATAAACAAAGGCAGCATTCTTAAAATGCCATTGCTGTTCAGGTTTGCTGAGACCATGGGTGTGTATTCTCATTCAGCCAGGTAGAATTCTTAAGTTCTGCACCTATTTAAAGACTCTTTTCATGTTGTTTATCCATGCTAGTTCTTTGCATCCACTCAGTAGTCCAGATATTTACTGTTAACTGGCCAAACAAAGCTATGCTTGAGAGTAGTGCTTTTAATGTATGAGCTCCAACAAAAAAGGATTACAAATATCACAACTTGGAGAAGCTGAACTGTACAAAATAAAATACACAGACTTTTGTCTCTGTGGAAAAAAGATCACAAGTTGACATTTTTATTCCGGCTATCTGGTAGTTCAGACAGTTAAGGCTACAAGCAGTTGATCGGCATCACCATGTATTATATGTTGAATTCCCACTGAATCTATTTGCAAACTGAGACTCTATGCAAGCTACTTAAAAAAGACAGTACTACTAGAGCTAGCTGGTTTACCCTGATAGTAAACAGAATACACACACACACACACACGCACACACACACACACACACACACACACACACACACACACACACACACACACACACACACACACACACACACACACACACACACACACACACACACACACACACACACACACACACACACTTGTTTCCTTACCTAATGAACGAATTAGTGCTGCTGCTGCCTAATTCACGAAAGAAAATGAGCATTAGTATATCTGTTTACTCACGATGCTGCTGCTGAACGAAAACGAGCATTAGTGTAACCTGTTTACTCATGATGCTGCTGTTGCCTGCCATTCCCGCAATTAATGCTGCTGTTGCCTGTATCTTGCTGTTTACACATTCCTGCTCACAGCCAGAGCCGGACATCATGATGTGAGCTCCTTGAGCTCAATTCTGACTGGCTGGTAGACCTGTCGAGCTGACATCATCAGGTGCGTGATGACATCAGCTACAACAGCGCGGAAATTCAAAAAAAAAAAAAAAAAAAAAAAAATCGAAAATGAAGGGGTGTCACTCGGGAATCGTGGCACCCCTTCATTTGGATCCCAAAATTCGGTAAAAAACAAGTAATTCGGTATGGTTGGGAGGTATGCCATGCAGTGCTATAGCAGCAAGAAACATCAATGGTTGGTGAGCTCTAAAATCAGCAGCTTTAGGTCTTTGAGAAAGTTTATGAACTAAATGTTATTTCCTTTATTCAGAAGGGGTCATTTTCCTTTAGCATTTTAGTGAAAGATTAAGTGCTAACCTGAATTAAAATACTGTACTGAATATTCATGCTGTTATTTATCATGTCACTGAGCAAGTAAACAATTATTTTTGGAAACTGAAGCATTTAAGTAACTCGGTCTTTTGCAAATGTATTTTGAACCTTAAATGGCTGCATATGTGTGATCAGTTCATTAGTGTGCTTTTCAAGAGAGGATTATTCTTTTTTTCACATTCCAAACTGGAAAAGTTGATTTGAAATGCAGATGTGAAAAATGCAAATTTTTTCTCCTTTATTTTCTGTATGTGACAGTGTGAAAAATAGCTGGGACAGGGGTCAATCACCCTTGTTCATTTTTTTTCTTGACATACAGAGCTAGCACAAGCAAGTGGGTTGCACTAGCAGAAGGGTAGTTTTCATCAAAGAACAGTTCTAAATAATCATTTATTGTTGAAGGAAAATTGGCAATATGGTAACCCTGTGGTTGATGAACAAATGAAATAGGTAGGTATGTATACCGAGTAGGGTGGCTTTTACTTTATCAGATGATTAACAGATGCTAAGAGCTAGTGCAGGATATACTGAACAGTTCTGTAAATGTAATCTTTGGGTTGAGAGCTATGGTGAGAAGTAAAATCAGAATTTGTATTCCCCCATTCTTGGCTTTGTGAGTTGAGAGCTATGGTGATATGTGAGAACAGAATTTGTATTCACCCATTATTGGCTTTGTTGTTTGTCCAGGTTTTTTGTGCTAAGAGGTTGAGAGCTATGGTGAGAAGTGAGAACTGAATTCTCTAAATGATAGCCATTAAGTTTCAGTCTTCCTGTTTTTCAAAGTGGTGGCAAAATAGCCAGGTAATGGGACATTGGAATGGCTGCAGGGGGACCCTGGTGCCATATTTTAGTTGTCTGTTCTTCAGTTTGCATTTGAAAGTTGGTATACCACAATTCCATCGGAGTGGGTGGGGTTACATAATTATGCATGCAAATTAGATGTTAATCAGCGTATAGATTTGTACCTATTTTTCATGGGCCTTGTCCAGATTTTTGATGTTTCCAAGTTGAGAGGTATGTATGTCAGTGACACCCACTACTCTGCCACTGACATACCTGGAAGTCACAGTGCTATGTGGAATATGCTACACATATTAATGACACCTTGAAGGATGTGTAGTAGAGGTGCCAAGGCTTTTGTGAATATAAGTGCTTTGTGGTACTGTTGCCAGTGGTCATTCTCAATAATCCTTTTTTCTTATGTTTGCTTTTACATATAATGGACATGCCTGCACAGTTGAATACATTCTGTACCCACACCCATAACTCCAATGTCTGACAGCAAGATGTCTGGACAAGGGCAGAAATAAATGTGGAACAAAGGCACAATGATAGGCATGTGTTGCAAATATTGCCCTTACATACTGACAAAGTTGGTAAGGTGAGGGGGTTGCAGTAGCAGGAATTGTCTGAAGGTTATGTATTCTGAAACAGTAATGTCTGCATTATTTTGTAACATCACACTTCAATTATATGTAACTAACTTGTCATAAAAACACAAGTTTACGTACAGAGGATAAAACCTTTAGCCAAACACCCAGACAACCTGCCAAAAAATGTACAGGTGAGATGTATGCCCACCGAAGGATTTGACATCTCAGGTTATAAAGATACCACATAAGCAGGAGATCCCCAGCCAGTATATCACCAGGTTGCTGGACTGTTTACACAACCGTGTGTCATTACTAAACTGGCTATAGCCACACCTCACAAATGGCCTTGTTGGGCAAGAATGTACATAGCTGCTCTCATAATATTGATCTATGCATCATGATCTGAGGATGTCTGACACTAGATAATGAAAATACATTGCAGTTTCAGACTACAATATGTCAGAAAATGCCTGCTAAACAAAACAAGTACCCTGAGGAAAGTCCTGTGTACTCCTGAGAGGAATGGCTGTAGCACACAAAACCCAGGACTGGAGTATACCTGTCTCTGGAATGGAGTCCCACTCTAACTATAGAAGGTCACACTGGGCATGCTCCTATGCTTAGAGAATCACAGGACATGTTGCAGCCCACATTGGAATATATGACTGTATTGTGTATATATGTTCATCCATACAGACAGCTATGTACACCCCAACTGTCCCCACACACACACACTAGCTGTGACCCATATGTGATATATCCACTTCTGTTGCATGAGATACACACACACACACACACACACACATATATATATATATATATATATATATATATATATATATATATATTTATATATATATATATATATATATATATATATATATATATATATATATGTATATATGTGTATGGGCAACAGATAACATATGTCAAGCATGCACACACATAGATGTTCATAGGTTCATAGGTAGATACAATGCTATTGGCCCTAGGGCATAATTAAACCTAGCCAAAATGTTTCGGCTTGCGCCTCCCATGTGATTTAGTTACCTGTGCCTCTGTCAAGCAGGGCCACAGAAGTGTTTCCTGGGGTGAATTTCCTCTTCCCCATCCACTCATCAAGATTCTTCTTGAAGAGCACTAATGAGGAGCTCTGCCTCACATATATGGGGACCTTATTCCAGAGCAGGGGGAGTCTGTCCCTCCAAGTCCTGTTTATTGTTGAGGTCAGATTAAGGTCTCTAGAGCGTGTCTTTGAAGGAGTGGTTTCAGCTGTGGGGAACTGAGAGACAGACAGTGATACAGAGAGAGACATAGGGGAACACAGACAGAGTGAATCACACATACAGATATCCTGAATGGCATACAGTTATGTCCTGCTGTGGAAGTGGCATACCAGTTGTAAACAATTGCAATTCCCAGAATAAAAGGTGAGCCCCATTGTGTAAAAGTACTGAGGTTGGGTTTATAATATCACATCACCTGTCTGTGTGTGTGTTTGTGTGTGCCTGTAGGGCTAAGTATTAGAGACTCGTCCCACTCAGTACACTTCACATTGCCCTACTTCACAAGATCTGCTGCTTTCATTCACCTTAGAAGTACTATTGAGCACTCACAACTGTGTAACACTATAGTACAAATAGTTAGATAAGTAGGTTTTCTAATCTCAATACTGGCAACTACTGACAAGTGTGCGTTTGTTTGTAGGTGAAACAGTTTTGGGCCATTCCCACCCACAACACTTCCCAGTGCCCCACTTTATCAGTCCTGCTGATGTCATTCCCATTATTGGCACCTTTGGCCAGTTGTCAGCCCAGTAAGCTCTGTAGCGTGTGTGATAACTGTGTAACAGTATAGTACAAATCACTAGCTAGACAGGGGCTCTAATTTCATGTCTGGCAAATGAGTGTGTGTGTATTTTTGGAAGAAGAAGTATTTTGATAAGTCTTCCCACCCACTGCCCTACTTTATCACTCCTGCTGATATCATTCCCCTTATCAGCACCTTTGGCCAGTTGTTAGCCCTGTAAACTCCATAGTGTGTGTGTGATACCTGCGTAACACTATAGTACCAATCACTAGCTAGACAGCATTTCTGATCTCAGATCTGGCAAATGAGTGTGTGTGTGTGTGTATCTTTGGAAGAATAAGTGTATTGATAAGTCTCCCACCTACTGCCCTACCTTATCATTCCTGATTATGTCATTCCCTTATCAGCACCTTTAGCCAATTGTTAGCCCAGTAAGCTCTGTTGTGTGTGTGATAACTGTGTAACACTATAGTACAAATCGCTAGTTAGACTGGGGTTCTAATCTCAGATCTGGCAAATCAGTGTGTGTGTATGTTTGTAAGAAGAAGCATTTTGATAAGTCTCCTACCCACTGTTCTACTTTATCACTCCTGCTGATGTCATTCCCCTTATCAGCACCTTTGGCCAGTTGTCAGAGCAGTAAACACTGTAGTGAGTGTGATAACTATATAACACTATAGTACAAATAACTAGGTAGGTAGGAGTTCTACTCTCAGATCTGGCAAATGTGTGTGTGGGTATATAAGTGTATATGTTTGTTTGAAGAAATATTTTGATAAATTTCCACCCAGTGCCCTTCTTTATCAATCCTACTAATGTCATTTCCCTTATCAGCACCTTTGCCCAGTTATCAGCCCAGTAATGTATGTAGCATGTGCGATAACTGTGTAACACTGTAGTACAAACAACTAGATAGGCAGGGTTCTATTCTGAGATCTGGCAAGTGTGTGTGTGGCTATGTAATTGTGTGTGTACGTGTATATGTTTGTAGGAAGAAGTATTTTGATAAGCCCCCACTGCTCTACTTTATCACTCCTGTTGATGTCATTCCCCTTATCAGCACCTTTGGCCAGTTGTCAGCCCAGTAAGCTCTGTAGCACATGTGATAACTGCATAACACTATAGTACAAATAAATAGATAGGCAGGGGTTCTACTCTCAGATCTGGCAAATGAGTCTGTGGGTGTATGAGTGTGTGTGTAAATGTGTAGGAAGAAGTATTTTCATACATTTCCCACCCACTGGCCTACTTTATCAGTCAGGCTGATGTCACTCCCTTTATAGATTCATAGGTGTGTACTAGTCTAATGGCCCTGGAGCCTTTACAAGCCTAGCCCATAGAAGTGCTTTGCCATTGTGCCACCTGACATTAGTTCCCAGTACCTCCATCAAGTAGTTCCGCTGGAGTGATCCCTGGGGTGATCTTTCTATTACCCATCCACTCATCAAGATTTCACTGGAACATGGTCATCTAGGTGCTTTGCATGACATGTATGGGAAGTCTTTTCCAGGGCATGTGAACTCTCTGGGTGAGGAACCTGTCCCTCCAGCATGTTGTGTTGATTGTGGTAATGAGGTTGAGGTCCCTGCAGTGTGTGGTGCAGAGGGATTGGGATGCCTTTAGATGTAGCATTTCTAAAAGAGCTGGGTCAGACATGGCTTTGCAAGTCAAGCAGAGATCGCCCCTAAGTAGGTGATATGACACAGAGAATAGCTTGAGTCTTTTGAGTCTGTCTGTGTAGGACATGTGTTTAATGTCTAGGATCCTCTTTGTGAGGTACATCTGTGGCCTCTTCAGCTGTTGCAGGTGTCTAGTGAGGTACATGCCAAATGGGCCATTATACTTGATGATTGGTCTAATGAGGGAAGAGTACACAGAAATGATGAACTTTTTCTTCCTGGATGCAAAACCCTTGGTAATGAGATGTTCCACATAGAAGGATTTCCTGACCACAGTGGCAATGTGGTGGTTAAAGGAGAGGTTGCTGTCAGCCTGTGTCCCCAGATCTCTTATAATGCCTACAGTGTTCAGTGGGCTCCCATCTATGTGGTACTTTGTGGGAACTGAGTTTTTACCAAATGGGCTGATGATGCATTTTGCAGTGTTAAGTTGCAGGCCATGGTTTCCACACCAGTCAATGGTCTCAGTGAGGCCTTTCTGTAGGATGTCTACATACCTTGTGGAATTAATGATGGCTCCCAGCTTGCAGTTGTCTGTGAACTTGGTCAGCCAGAGTTCCTTTGTGTTGGCCTGGACTCCTGAGAAGTAAATGCTAAACAGGAGAGTACCCAGGATTGATCCCTGTGGGACCCCACTCATGACTGGTTGGCAGTCTGACTTGGAGCCCGCTACTTTCACACTGTGTATTCTATCTGTGAGCCAATTTGCAACTCCCCTAATGATATAAGGGTTGATGCCTAACTTGGTGGGCTCATCAATAATACCTGACTGAGAAATGGTTTCAGGAGCCTTGGCCAGATTGATGTAGGCTGTATGCAGTGCCTTACTGTCATACACAGTCCTGGTGACTGACTCAAAAAAGTCAACCAGGTTGAGCAGGCTTGATCTCCCTTTCACAAAGCCAAACTGTGTGGGTTCCAGAGTTAGGTGATTACCTATATGTTTGTTGATCAGGTCCCTGATAATGCACTCCATAGCTGTACATATCAGACTTGTCAGGCTAATGGGCTGATAATTCTCAGGGTCTGTAGTCGCTACCCCTTTATGTAGAGGGATGACTGTAGCAGTGTACCATTTGGGGGGGAGAAAGACTTAGGTCAAGTTGTGATTGAACAGGGCACACAGATGTGGTACCAGGTATCTTTGTAGTTCATGGAGAACACAGCCATGGATAATTCTGGGTCCCATGGAAGCTGTATTCTTGCCCATGGACAATGCAGGTTTAACCTGGATGGCAGTAATCCTGGGTGCCTGGCATTCTTCTGGCATTCTGATTGTTCCCCTAGAGGGGGAGAGAGGGGTAAAGCTGGTTCTGAATGTGTTGGCAAGAATGATGGCAATATCTATTGGCTCAGTATAGGAGGTAGCATTATGCAGTAACTCAGAGCAATTCTGGGTATTGCCATGGAGGTTCTTGATATAACTATCAAAGGCTTTGTGATTGTTGTCAGTGTCTCCTGCAATTCTGCTGTCATAGCTGGATTTAGATGATTTCATGAGGGATCTCAAGTTGTTGTTGAGGCTAATAAGGGAGTTTTACCACACTTGGGACTCCACCTTTGTCTGTAACAGTTTTGTCCTTCTGTTGTACAGGTTATTAATGGCAGGGGACCACCAGATTGACTTCCAATGTTTGGAGGAGAATGTCATGGTTCTGTGGTATGGCTAGTTCCATGCATTGATGTACATGTTTGTACAGTGCATTTGTGTATGGTTTAGCAGTCCTGCAGGTACTTTCCATTAGCATGGGTGATGTGAAGTTAGCCACCTCTGTTTTTAGGAGTCCAAAGTCAACTTTGGAGACATTTTTCAAGGTGGTTACCTTTGTAGGAGGTGTGGGTGAAATGTGGATTTCCATGGTGATTACTCTGTGTTGGATCTTTCCAGGAAGGGATTGACCACTGTTGTCAAGCAATGGCCCTATATGTTAGTAATCAACACAGGTCAAGGATGTTACTTCCTCTACTGGGTGTCAGAATGAGCTCGTCAAGGCCATTGGAACAGATAAATTCCAGAAAACATTGGGCCAGTGTATTGGTGCTTGAGTATCTTTACCACTTGATGAAGGGGTACTTGAAGTCTCCTAGTATAAGAGTGTTGGGTTGGGCCTTGATAAATTCCAGGGTGTTAAGGAATGTGTATTGAGAGTTTAGGGACATGGATGGGGACATATGGCAAGCTATGGCCTGGATTGCACTATTACCCAATTTCAGTTCTACCTAAAGTATCTCAGATGCATTATGCTGGGATTCTAGAATGGAGGCATGCATATCCTGTATGAATATGGAGACACCACCACCTTTGGAGCTGTGGTACATTTTTGGGGATGACAAGTGTGGAATGAGTTATAGCCTGGTAGCACAGAGGTGCTGTCTGATTCTGTAAACCAGGTCCCCGTTACAGCACAAATGTCAATGTTCTCCATTTTGATGAGTGCTTCGAGTGACTAAATCTCAAAATGTAGATGTCTAGTGTTGAGCAGCATGACCCTCATATTGCATTTCTGTATAGCTGTTACAGTGGTAATTTAATTTGGAACATCGCTTAAAAAGACACTATAGGGGTGGCAAGACACTTAGCCAGTACTTGGAAACCCAGGGGTGACAGATACAGGCCATCTCTAGCAAGCCATCCAGGTCTGTCAGTCATGTCAATCCAAGCAGACAGATACTGAATCCCCTGAGAATGACTCCAGACACTTAAACCAATTGTTGAAGTCAATCATTTGTTGTTTGTACTGTGGTATTTTAGGTGACAGCAGTATACTGCTCAGGGCTACTGTCATACCTGCCTGGCCCACATAATCTGAGTGCCCCACCATGTCTCTTTTCATGTAGTCCAGGGAGGTGTGTCTCAGGTCATTCACACACACATGGACAATGACAGAGTGATACTTGTACTTATTGTGGAGTGACCTGACTGGGTGTGTTATGTGTTGGATTCTGGCACATGATAGACACCTGACTGTTATCTTCTCCATGTTCAACCTAGTGAGTAGGACATCTGTGTGCCTCACTATTAAGTCACCTATGATTATTGTATTGGGCACGGTGGTTAGCCTTACGAGCTTAGGTTGAGGGGCACACTGTGTAGGTGAGATATGTGTCCTGTGGTTTGTGCTGTGTTGTGCTGGTCGAGTGGGTGACTGTCTTGTTAGTCTCTGCTGTTTGGATAAATGTCAATTGAGTGCCTCTCTGAAGGTGGGTGTGTGTTTTTTGTTTGTATGTCAGATCTGTGATAGTGGGTGTTCTGGAGGGGTATGTGTTCTATGTTATATGGTGCAGGTATTGACCCTTCTACTCTTGACCAGATAGTCCAGTCCTCACTGAAGAGTGCATATCTTCCAATTCAGTGATATAGGGGTAGCTCCCACAAGTCTGAGTGTTGGGAGTTTACAGGAGCAGGTTGTCTGTGTACCTGAGGCAGCTGCAAAAGTGCCTCAGAATGCCCAAGTGTACCAGGTTACCGGGCAAAAGCACAGATAACTGCACTTTAATCATGTCAGAAGGGGTGGTCATAACTACTAAGTACTGGAACTAATTCTGTGAGGAATGACTACTACTAATGGCTCTCAAGTGTCCTAGAATAATTGATTCAAAAACCTGTTCAAGTCCAAAGCTATTAGAAAGTACAAGAGAAAAAGAACTAGCAACATCCAAGGGCTAAAACTGAAGGCGGACTTTCTGGCACCTGAAATAGTTTACTTCAGCTGTGCAGTTATCAGCATCTTTGGCCAGTTGTCAGCCCAGTAACTGCATAACACTATAGTACAAATAACTAGATAGGCAGGGATTTTAATCGCAATACTGGCAAGTAAGTGAGGGTGTGTGTGTGTGTCTGCGTGTGTGTGTGTGTGTGTGTGTGTGTGTGTGTGTGTGTGTGTGTGTGTGTGTGTGTGTGTGTGTGTGTGTGTGTGTGTGATATCATTTTGATTTATGTACCACCCTGTAAACTTCCCATCACCCTACTTTACTAGGCCTGCTGATGTCATTCATCTTAGAAGTACCTTGGGAATAGGAGAAATTATGGGCAAGGTGGGTGTGTGTTTTTTGTTTGTATGTCATAGTTGTGATAGTGGGTGCTCTGGATGTGTATGTGTTCCATGTGGTGTGGTGCAGGTGTTGACCCTTCTCCTCTTGACCAGCTAGTCCAGTCCTCACTGGAGAGTGCATATTTTCCAATTTGGTGATATAGGGGTATCTCCCACAAGTCTGAGTATTGGGAGTTAAGTGAAGAGGGCTGTCTGTGTACCTGAGGAAGGAAAACCTGTTGAAGTGCAAAGCTATTAGGCTATTTGAAGTGCAAGAGAGAAAGAACTAGTAACATCCAAGGGAAAAACTGAAAACAGACTTTCTGGCACCTGTAATAGTTTACTTCAGCTGTGCAGTTCTCAGCACCTATCACCAGTTGTCATCCCAGTAATTGCATAACACTATAATGCCAATAACTGTTCTAATCTCAATACTGGCAAGTAAGTGTTTGTGTGTGTGTGTGTGTGTGTGTGTGTGTGTGTGTGCATGTGATATAATTTTGATTTGTGAACCACCCTATAAACTTTACTAGGCCTGCTGATGTCATTCACCTTAGAAGTACCTTGGGAGTAGGAGAAATTGGGTCTATATGACAGTATTGAATGGACTAAAAAGCAAATGCTATTTAGTCAATACTGTCGAAATGACAAAATAGCAAAGTCACAGAACATCAAATTTTTTCCCAGGTGCAATCTCAGAGTTGGTATATTTAGGTAGGGGGTGTGGTGGGCAAAGCCCCCCACTTAAATTTATGTTTACATTTTTTTTTTTTTTTACGGAGCAGCAGTTTTTTTCCCTGGGAAAAAAAATTGCTGTTCCTTTTGTTCGATATTTTGTTGTTTAGATATTATCGGTATGATGAAATAGCGTTCACTATTTTCATTGTACGATAATATAATATAGATGCGGAGAAATTATGTAAGTTCTGTGGCATGTCTGATAACTGCATAACACTGTAATAAAAATAACTAGATAGGTAGGTGTTTTAATCTCAATACTGGCAACTGTGTATGTGTGCTTGTGTAAGAATCATATACTGTGGGGGTTATAACATTTGGAGTTGTGTACCACCCTGTAAACTTCCCATCACCCTACTTTACTAGGCCTGTTGATGTCTTTCACCTTAGAAGTACCTTGTGATTTGGTAAAATTATGTAAGCTTGATGGCACATCTGATAAATGCATAACACCACAGTAGTAATAACTAGATATGTGCAGGTTCTAATCTCAATATTGGCAACTTTTCAAATCTAGGTGCTTAGGATTTCCCTCTCTCTTCCCCCCTTGGCTGACTTGGTGTGACTTAGTTTGAACTCTACATTTACCTACAAAATGGAGTCTACAGGACTGCAATTGGTCACCATAGCAAAATTAGTTTCTCTTAGCATTTAAGCAGATTGAACTCTACATTTACCTACACAATGGAGTCTACAGGACGGCAATTGATCACCATAACAAAATCAGTTTATCTCAGCATTTAAGCAGCTTGAACTCTACATTCACCTACAAAATGGAGTCTACAGGACTGCAGTTGGTCACCATAACAAAATCAGTTTCTCTCAGCATTTACGCAGAGTAGGTTGCACACAAAAAGCATTTGTTAAGCTTTCACTTACAGTGCTGTGTAATTAAGCAGGTCACCATTTTGGTCAGCCATAGGGCTCTTTTTTCTACTTGAGTGTTTGCCTCCTTCCCCTGTAACTTAAGTAAACTGACTCTTAAATTAAGAGCTATAATTAGGACACCTTAGGAAACCTTGTAAACTGCAATAGCCTGACATTTGAACAAGTAACCCTTGTAAAAATTCCCAAAATTGTATACTGTTAGTCTGTCTTTCCTGCTAAACATAAGTGAAATTACAGTACTGAGTGAAAGTAACATTAAAATTAAAGTGCTGAGTGCAAATAGCATTAAAGTGCTGAGAGCAGATTTTAGGCCCTTACATTCAACTTACCTCTGGTGTGGTGTCTTGAGTCAATCAGGGTATTCCCTGTAACCACTCCTACTGCTTTCTCTCCCCCCTTCCTCAAACAGGTTAAACTGCTACAATTCAGTACAGGCATCATTTACAAATCTAGGTGCTTAGGATACCACCCCCCCCCTTGGCTGACCTGGTGTGACTTAGTGTAAGTTTCTTCATTGTATGGATCTTTTACTGTTTTTTTGTGTAACTGAGTGACCTGCTGCTAAATTCTGTTTCTGCACAGACTGCTCTATTTTTTTGCAGAGGCTCTATAAGTAGCTAGTGACTTTACTGAATTTCTGTGGTAATATTTGTGTTTAAACTGAACCTGTACCTAGAGAAAGTGTATAATCAGAGCTCCTACTTGCTGCATGTGTTTTTAATGTTTAAATTGCACACACACATTGAAGAAGTGCTTTTATGACCTGAATAACTTGGGCTAGCTATACCTGAAGTGATTTTACTGGCAATTTTCCAGTTGTACAATTGTGAATAATTGATTTAGGTTGTCTGGTATATCTTTAAAATCTGGCAAATGTTTATTTACTGCATTGATCTCTTGCTTAGGTTTCTTAGCTATAAATCTTAGTTCATTCTGAAGTGTGCTATTTTAACCTCCCCCCACCCTCAAACTTTTCTGAATGTATTATTATAAAATAATTGCCTGTTGTTGCTTCATGCTTACCCTAGAATCTCTGCTTTTCCTCATTTCCTAGTTGAACTCTACATTTACCTAAAACACAGAGTCTACAGGACTGCAATTGGTCACCATAACAAAATTAGTTTCTCTCAGCATTTAAGCAGAGTAGGTTGCACACAAAAAGCATTTGTTAAGCTTTCAATTACAGTGCTGTGTAATTAAGCAGGTCACCATTTTGTTCAGCAATAGGGCTCTTTTTTCTACTTGAGTGTTTGTCTCCTTCCCCTTGAGTGTTTGCCTCCTTCCCCTGTAACTTAAGTAAACTGACTCTTACAATAAGAGCTATAATACTTACCTTATAGCTTTAGGACACCTTAGGACACTTGTAAACTGCAATAGCCCCACTACGTTCGCCCTCGGTACAATCAGGCTCTCTTCACTCCCCTCCCTGCCCCAATTTCCTCCCGCCCCCATTATCTCTAAATTTAAAGTACTATAGCCACTCCCCCACTTTCTAGATCCTATCTGCTTTCATCTGGGATAATTCCTCCCACCCCCATTCTTCTACCTACATTTTAATAGCACCTATTAGCATTCATCTGGCATTCTCCCATCCCCCTTCCAGTACCTTTACCCCACCACTCTATCTTCTGGTGTTGCATCACCAGGTAAAACAGTTCCTGAACTCACTAGCTGAATCACAAATAATGATATACTCCTCTTTACTACGCCTCTTGTTCGCACCATACCTCCTTACCTTGTATGAAAACCAGTTTCTCACTGGATTTCAGGTCCTGAAAGGCCATACTATAACCAGCTGTAAATCCTCCCACCTTCAATCATATTTACAGTACCAGGTCCTATTCAACATCTTGTTCAGTCTATCAACATGCCAGCCCCAGGCACATTAGCTCTAGATCCAAATACTACCACAAACTAATAAACAAATTCCTGAAGTTCATCACAAAGTATAGACTTAACCTAATACTTGGCAGTGATATTCACCCCAACTCTGGCCCACCCACTTCAGATACACATACCCCCTCTACTTGCAATCTAAGCTACAAACCTACAATAGGCCAACTAACTCTCTCCTAGCCTGTCATCTCAATATTAGAAGCATTAATAACAAGGTACATGAATTGCATGCACTTCTGGATGTCCACTCCCCTGAGATTCTCTGTTTATCTAAAACCTGGTTAAAACCTAACACTACAGACAATGAAATGTTACCACCTGGCTACAACATACACAGGCTGGATTGTGCTTCCAGGAAGGGGGGTGGGGTAGCTGTACTCTATATATCTGAGTTGAATGTCACCAAAGATGTAATACAACCACCTCAGATTAATAACTCAGAGATTCTTGTCACCAAATTGCAACTTAATAAAAATAAATACATTAATATCATCTGTATGTACATTCCCCCAGGTAACAATATATCTACACGTGAAGATATCCTGCATTGGCAATCATGTCACTACCCCCAAGAAACCCTATTACTTGGAGACTTTAACATAGACTGGGGTACCTGTTCTGCAGAATCCCCAACTACCCATATTAACCTGCATGCATTTACACAAATCATATCCACCCCTACCAGGATAGGTAAACCCAACCAAAAAGAAAGCATACTTGACTGGGTACTCATAAATAGTCGCCCCAATTGTACACCTATGATATCCTCCCTGATGGCCTAAGCGATCACCTTCTCACATATGTAATTAAGCACAAAGCCATTAATTCCCAACAGCCCTTACTCAGAAAGGTTAGAAACAATAAAAACTTTGACCCTGTCAAATTCCAACAAGAACTAAACTCATGTAATTAGTCTATTCTAAAACACCTCCCCTTAGAGGAAGCAGTAGCATACTTTAACAACAAATTCCTTGATATCCTTGATTTGCATGCATCTGTTTGTTGAAAGAGAACAAAGGCAAAAACTATGCCATGGCTTTCTAAAGAGTCTAAACTCAAAATTACCCTTAGAAACAAAGCATGGGCTTTATGGTGTTCTTCTAAAGACCCACCCCAAGATCACATTAAACACAGGCAATCCAGGAATGAAACTAAAAAATCCATTTTACAAGACAAAAAACAATACTACTGTAATTTACAGACAGTAAATCAAAATAACCCTCAGAAGTTTTGTTCAGGTTTAAATAATCTACTACATCCTGGACAAACTTCAACCCCAATCACTGCTGTTATTATTGCTAAAACCTCTGAAGATGTTTCTGACAGTTTTAACCGATTCTTTACTGAGACAATTCAAGCCCTAGCTAGCCAACTACCTCCTAGCTCCCCTGGTCCTGAAAGTACCACCCCTAGAAACCTACTCGTGTTCAGCTTCCAACCAGTCACCACTTCACTTATCCGTACCTTGATCAAAAAATTAAAACCAACTACACTTTCTGATGATCAACTCCCTGCCGAGTACCTACACAAATCAGCTGATGCTATTGCTTACCCCATCTCAATACTAATCAATCGAACCATAGTAGAAGGTAAAATTCCCACCATCTGGAAAATATCCTATGTAATCCCACTTCACAAAGGAGGCAGCTCTACTGAATTCTCCAATTATAGGCCAATAGCTATACTCTCTCCACTTGCAAAGATTATGGAAAAATGTATTCATAGACAACTCATGCACTACCTAATCCAGGATCACCTTATGGCAGACACTCCACATGGCTTCCATCCTTATCACAGCACTACTTCAGCCCTCCTAGCCTTTACCAACACCATAAACCATAATCACAACAATAATTATATATCCTCAGCCCTCTTCTTGGATCTTTCCAAGACATTCGATATGGTTGATCACCAACTTTTAATCCACACCCCGCAAACATTCTGTCGAGATACTAGAGCCCTTCAATGGTTTCAATCCTACATGAATGGTTGACAGCAGGCTGTCCTCTGGCAGAACAAACTCTCTAATCTTCTACCTAACACCCTTGGAGTACTACAAGGCTCTATACTAGGGCCCTTGCTGTTCTCCATCTTCATTAATGACCTTTATACTGTCATCCCAAAAGTCAGCTGTATCGAATATGCTGATGACTCTACTCTGATTTGCTCAGCCACATCGCCAATAGAGTTATGGTCAGCTACCCAGACCACCTTTAATACAATAGAAAACTGGCTTTCTGAACGTCGTCTGATCCTAAATCCCAAAAAAACTAAAATGCTGTTATTTTCACCAACACATAGGTCTACCGCTTTCGCCTTTACCATAAATTCAAATGATGGCACAATAATCTCCCATGACCCCTCTACAAAACTGTTAGGTGTAATCATAGATATTAATCTAAAATCCAACCTACATGTTAACCAAACTATCAAAACCATCAATAAAAAATAGGGTCACTTTACAGAATAAAAGCCTTCATAACCCCTCCAGCTAAAATTGCCATAGCTCACTCTCACATTCTTTCAACCCTTCTGTATACAAACCCTCTACTCTTGAATTTAAACAAGACTGCCCTTAACAAACTCTCAATTTGCTACAACCACATTGCCAGGACTGCCTTTTAGGATATGTCATTGCATCAATCAAAATCAGCTTGAACTACCCAGCCTAATCCAGCATAACCAACTGATTATGGCCTATAAAATCCTCTATAATCCGGACAATACTCCTGCACTTAAAAATATTATCACCCCCTATAACAATCCTAGACCGCTTCGGTCCTCTAACAAACTACTAATTCAGACTAGCAAAATTAATAACACAGCCGGTGACTCTCTCATTGCAAACTCTGTAAGTAGACCCTGGAACTCTCTTCTAGCTGATATTACCTTACTTTCTACCTTAGGTCAATTTAAAACTAGTCTCAAGCAACATTTGGCACTTAACTGGCTATGTCAATGTATCAAGCCTGGCTAACTCTCTCTAGAATGTGTAAACATCTGTTAACCAGTTTACTGTATAATTTAATTTAATCCTGATTTACGCTCAGGATTAACTCTAACCTGTGGAACTTGTTTAACTTACATATGTAATCACTGTAAATAGTTTGTAATATGTAATGCTGGTATTATGTAATGCTGTATCTGCTTACCCTTGGAGATTTTCTCCCTGGGCCTCCGCTGAAAATGGACATGCATCCAGTTGGACTATCCCAGTCAACAAATGTAAAATAAAATAAAAATAAATGTGTTTGGGTGAAGATCATATTCTGTTTGGCTGATACCATTTTGATGTGTGCATAGCCGGCCTTAGGCATAGGCCAACTAGGCGGCCGCCTAGGGCGCCGGTCTAGCAGGGGCGCTTTTCCAGTATTTATTTGATGTAGATAGACCAGGATGGGGGCACCAGGTAGTGTGGTGGGGGGCGCCATGGAGCCCTTTTGCCCAGGGCACCAGTTGACCTAGGGCCGCTACTGGATGTGTGTACCATCCATGCTTGTTTACCACCTCCTGGTGGCATTACTTTATATAGCGTGGTAATGGCATCTGTCTCACATGCAGCATGTTAAACCATTGTGCAGGCCATACCAGTCCTCTGTGCAGAAGTGTATGGAATATTCAGATGTTTGCAACCTATATGTGGTCTGTGGACATTAACAATGCATGTGTATGTGATATTGTTGCCAAATCAGCCACAGTGATTGTAGTGACACACATGCCAGAATCAGGTATCATACCTGACTGAAACATCATGCTGATACAATGTCTGCTACACTATCACTTGTCCAGGTTTGAAGGAGCAATGCATGACTCCACATGGTATTTCTGGTGGATTATCTCAACAGCCATGAAGGCATTCAGAACATTACGTGTTGTAAGAGGTAGTGTGTTATGCCCCATGCATATAATCTATGTGGGGCATGTCATGTAGTACTACAGTACATCAAAGTGGAAATGTAGGTTTATGAATCTGTCTATTGCCAACTGTGTTTGTGTTACTGTATGCACATCCCCTGAGTCAAGTCCTTGGTGTGTGTATGCAAAGGATATACCATTTTTTCTCCCTGTTCCACCTGGTGAACTCAGGAATAAATACCACAAACCTGTCATACACAATATCATGCATGCCCTCATCAACTGCATCAGGGTTGAGTGTATCAGAAAGAAATGGCAGGGCCAACAGATGTTGACAGGTGAATCTGTTGCACTTAATGTAATGACTACACTTGTGAGGGACCTGCTGACAGTACTGCAGTAACCTGTTCTGCATGTATGAGCCTGTGGTACTATACAACACTGAGGTGACATGTCTGAAGGCTACCTGTCTGTGACAAAGGATATATATGCAAGGTCACACTGTCTGACAACAGTGTCCCACACACACTGTTGCATGCATGCACACCTGGTACATGTACATATAAAGCTGTACCTTGTCTATGACATGGTTGGTTTATTCCTACTCTGCCATACTCCCTCTTGGGAATGTCTTCAGAGCCAAAGCCTGCAGGCACATAGACACCTGGAACACAAACAGAATACAGCATGTCAGACTACATTCAGTCAGTAATACTAATAACAATAATGCATCCTGGCTAATAAGGTACATACACGTGTATGTGTACCCATAATAAATGCAAGCAGACAGCACCTTACATAGTATTACATAGCTACACTGTACTATATTCACTCTGTGCATCAGACACATATTAGCATCTCCCTGCATTGATGTTATGGATGACAGAGATGTGACACAGGTATCATCATATGCACTGGGTGTGGTGGGGGTTTGCCAGAGGCCTAGGCTGGGCCACACGGTTGACATAATGTGTGTGTGTTTGGAGGGGTATCCAACAGTTGGCTGTGCAGAGTTGCTGTGTGTGTGTCTGGAGGTGACTTGCCTGCGATACAGATGTGGGTGTGTGTGTATGTATGTACACAGTCATGCCATGTGGCTGCCCTACACAGGGATATGTTGGACAGCTGTGGATCATACATGTCAGGGTGTCCAGTTCACCATCTCTGGCCACAGATGTGGGAACTGGTCCTGCCAGGGATATCACTGACACCACAAGGCCAGATGCAGTACTGCTTCCTGATGGTGACCTGTCTGCTGGATCCATACGCCTGATGGGACCGGCCAGGACCACATGCCCATGGCCTACTCTGGTGTGATGTAGACAGCAACCCCCCTTTGGTAGTGCTGGTGTCAGTGCCACTATGGGAGCGTGAAGGTGCATGGCCCCGTACACTCTCAGCTGTTGTTGGTGCTGACCTACGTCCACGTGGCCGATGCCCATCTTCTACCACATGCTCTAGCACAGATGCCATGGTCGAGGATTGCCAAGGTCTCAACCCCACAGTCTGTTCATGACCTCAGTATTTTGACATGTGGCCTCAACAAGTTCATGTATGTCACCAAGTAAATCAGGAAGAGTTGCATCCACCACCCTGAGTATTTGTCTGGTGTGGTGTTCACTACATACTTTTGCATTCATGACAGCCCGAAATATTGCATCTGGTGACACCTGCTGTGGCATTTGCAACAGCGGCCTGATGAGCAGCATCCCTCCTGCGAGCACCCCTGTCCATCCACCTGTGTGGGACCTTGCCTGCACTCTGGTTATGGACAGTGTCTACACTGATACCTGCCATAGTCACCACACTAACCTGTTCCATGTCAGCACCTGCCAACTGACCGTCATCTGTGGCCACTGGTGACAGAGTATATGTGGGCATTGTCACTGTGTACGGGGATGGTGTGGACAAGTGTGGGAAGCCAACTAATGGCACAGATTCAGTCCCTGACAAACTCACCTGTACCTCACTATTCCTATCATCATTGTCAGAGTCTGCAGAGGCAATGACATCAGTTTCCAAGTAGGAGGAATCCCAACCCCCATCGCCACCTGTGAGTGGAAGACAACATATGTACGTTAATACCTACACTTTGAGGTTGGCTGGTACACACACACACACACACACACACACGCACACACACACACACACACACACACACACACACACACACATACATGCACACACATGCATACACACACAAATACACATGCATGCACGCATGCGAGTGCAACACACACACACACACACAAACACACACACACACACACACACACACACACACACACACACACACACACACACACACACGCATGGTGAGGTGGCACAAAGCTGTTACACAGACCTCACATTACCCAAACGGTGACATGCATGACACATGACCCTCAACATCATGTATTGCAGCCAGTTTTACTGCATTTAACTAATAATATAGAGCTCTGGGATATGTGAGTAGTGTAATAGGTGATGGCCCTTCCCCAGCACAGACTGCATCCATGTACACATCATTGCTGTTCTTCTGTATAGCACAGAGGCAACTACTACAGAACATACTTCACAACTGTACAGATCCTTGCAGGATGTGTAGATCTCTGGCTCATATATTTGCTCTGTTCCTCATAACCCCTGTGTTTGTCTGATACATAACTGGGATGATCTGAGGAGTGACATCACTGATTAATGACACACATTTGAGTTTCAGCCCTCCAAACCAGCAGTAAATGTGTGGTCACACAATTCCTGTTACACCACCAACCTTCTAAGCTTACAGTAAATATGATAAGTGTACACAACCCTGCTAACATGCCATATTCTTGTAATATATAAGATGAGGCCGCAATAATACATTCCAATATATTAACCACCTTTCCTGTGACTTATGACCTGTGCAATCCAATCGATAAACAAATGTGTTACATGTAAAATCTAATGAATTAAATATCTACAATATGGTGGTTGCATAAGTATACACACCCTTAAAATAATACATTGTTGAAGCACCTTGCAAGTGACTTACAGCATTCACTCTTCTTGGGAAGGTGTCTATCAGCATGGCACATCTTGACTTGGCATTATTTGGCCACTCTTCCTTGCAAAGTTCCCCAGCTCTGTCAGATTGCAAGGGCTGCTTGTGTGCACAGCCCTCGTCAGGTCACACTGGGGTTTTGCTATCAGGTTTAGGTCTAGGCTCTGGCTGGGCCAATCAATAACCATGGGTATGTTCAAGTGGAGCCATTCTTAGGTAGCTTTGGATGTATGCTTTGGGTATTTGTCATGTTGAAGGCTGACACCCCTCCACATCCTGAGTGTTCTTGCAGATGCCTGATGGATATGGGTCACACGTGAATGTTATTTTGAACTGTTCGGAATTCCCACCACTGTGGCTACAGGACCAAATCCAGCTTTAGAACAGCATCCCCACAGCAGGCCAGGGTCATCAGCATGATTCACCATGGGGATGGTGGTCTTCAGGTGAAGAGAGGTATTGCTTGTGTGCACCACATGTACCTTTTGGTATTGTGGCTGTGAGATTGATCCATAGTCTCATTACACCATAACACATTTTCACACATGTCTTTGGGAGACTTGATGTGCTGTATTGCAATTTGTGTGCACTCCTGGATGTTTTTTGGTGTGGGGAAATGCTTCCATCTTCTAACCCTACCCCAATAGCCAGACTTATGCAGAATATGGGAGATTGTTCTCACATGTAGTACACAATACTAGTACTTGCAAGAGATTCCTGCAACACCCTCAGTGTTGGTGTATGTCTCCTACCAGCCTTCCTGACCAGGTTTGGAAATGTTTTTCATCAGTTTTGGAGGGATGTCAGGTTCTTTTCAACAGCACTGTTGTCCCATATCCAATCCACCTTTGGATGACTGTTTTCACTGTGTTCCATGGTGTATGCAATGCTGTGGTAATGTCGTTGTACCCTACTCCTGAGTGATACCTGTCAAATATGAGATCCCTGCTTTGTAAGCTGTCTGCATGCCATGGCTGTTGGTGTTGCAGGCAACTGAGCAAATTTCATGATTATCCTACTTGGACAGCAGACTGTTGTTTGGTGTCACTCAGAGTGCCTTTACTTGATGGCAGGTGTGTACCCAAGCAGACTGAATGCTGTCAGGAAATCATAAGCTGCTGCAATAAAATATTATCTGAAAGGTGTGCACACGTATGTATCCAGCATATTGTAAGGTTTGTTTAGTCCATATTTGGTGTCCAACAGTTTGGTTGGTTTTACAAATAAATTGTGCATGTTATTGGTCACATTAAAGGTTGGAAAAGGTGTGGACTGACATATTGTGGTCTCAATTTGTATATATTCACAAACACCTGGCATCTTAACAGGGGTGTGTACACTGTTTATATCCACTGCATAAGAGTAATGTTTCACACATGTCCCTACATTAGGCCATTTGTCCCCCCATAGGTAGTTGTGGGAGAGAGGTATTGTCAGCAGACTCACATGTGGCATTGGTACAGGATGAATGCAGCATGTGTGCACATTTACAGTACAACTCCCAATAATACACAATTTGCTGTCCTTCACCATAGAGGGGCACTTCTGTGCATTTGAAAACACCATCCACAACTGCAATCTGGCCTGACACATGCATGTAGATACTCTACAGATTCAAGTATGTCTGCTACACTAGTCTAGTAATCTCCACTGGGGCCTTACCTGCATGCTCCTCGTCCATTGTCTGAGTGCAATCCACCTCCAGCATGTGGAGGTCTGTACCCTGTGGGGATGGGTACCCCAAGCTTGGCGAGGAGTTCTTCTGTGGGTGTCAGCGGGGGCTGCATGGTTGGGCCCCCACCTATGGCTGTGAAGTCCCTGGCTACTGCAGCAGCCTTTCACCAGGCACTGCATATGACGTTGGTTGCACAGTGCTGGATCTGCTTGTATGTTCATGTGTGCAAGTCTACATCATTTACCCTGTGGACAAGGTCATTCCACAGGGCGGTCCTCTCCCGCATATGTTGTGTACGACCAAACATTATACCATGGTTCACTGTTCACCACAAAACAAGCAGATCACCACTAGAGCTGGCCTGCAAGAAGGATGAACCACGACAATGGTTAAAACTTCTTTATTCCACAAATATCTGCAGTTCTGTTAAGCGCTTTCATTCACCTACAATAGGAACTTCATCAGAACAATTAATAGAACCTCCCACTTTACTTATATATTAGTTATAAAATCATGTGACACAACAATTCACTTAAAATATTAAAGTGACATAAACTCTTATCTAAAACACTTACTGATAAAATCATTACATAACATAATACTTTAACTATGAAATAGGTGCAATAGAGCAACTCTCATTCAACCCTGGATACAGTGCTGCTCTAAATCTTATTTGCCATTCTGTAGCTTTTACATTTAAATGATAATCTATTATTTTACATTGTAGATCTTTTTTAATGGAATCTAGCACATAAAACTTAAAACCATGAGTATTGTACTTATGTAGGTGCCTGTATAATGCATTGGTGGTTTTACTATTCCTAATATTTAATAGGTGGTCATATGTATGATCCCTAAGTCTCCTAGATGTCTTCCTACATAAAAGCAGGGGCAGTGCTGACACAGGACCACATATATTACATTAGAAGAATTGCAATTATAATATTCCTTATCTTTATATGTGGTATTATGTATTATCACACTCTCCACCACATTTATATATGGGCACTGACAACATGCCCCACATTTGTAGGTCCCTACCTTATTGGAAATGTTCCTCTTTGGGGCACTAGAAGTTCTCTCTAGTACCTGTTTAAAGGTAGTATCTTTTTTATAAACAACTCTTGGACTGGGCCCTAATTTGTCCAAAATGTCTGGATCAGAATGTATAATCCACCAATTTTTAATAATGATGTTAGCAATATAACTGGCATCCATCCATAAAAAAAGTCCATTGTCAAGGGCCAGTTTATTAGACTGGCCAGGATGATATCAGATAATATTAATTTTAAGTATGAATGTAGTAAAGTAACAGAAATGTTTTTGGCTAGAGACTATCCAGAAAGCTTTGTAGTGGATATATATAGTGAGGTTTGCAGGAAAAGAGATCTAGGGGCAATTCAGCCCATTCTAGTAAATAGAATTGGCATTACAATAACTAATAATAAGAAAATGGAGTGGTCTAGCAAAGTATTTATTACCATGTAATACTACACAAGACAGGACATATGAGTGTCATGGCTCCTTTCTATCTGACTGTGCATGATGCTCCAGTTTCTGGTTCCCTATCATCTGTTATATGTTTGTACGGGCAGACCATGACATGTCCCATAACACCTCCAGATTCCCACTACACTGTGGCTTGGGGCACTATATGTAGGGGTAATGTGTGAGTGGAAATGGGATATGTGTGTTTACACTGTCATTATAGTGCAGTGCTCAGTTTGCTTACTGGTATGTCACCGTGACTGTGGTGCAATTGTTTGTGGATATGCACTTTCACACCAGTGTCTGTTTTCCACTGGTGTTATATCCCTGTAGTACCTGTTATATTTGGAAATGCATGTGCACAGCCACAGAGCTGTATTTCAGTAGTGTTATGTCAGTCTGTTTGTACTTTGGATGGTGCCTGGTAGCTCAGTGCAGTTTCTCTACTGGATTGTTATGTCCACATATTCATAGGATGTACCATTGTCTGGCCAATACCTTCGGTCTGGTCCCCATAACTGTTGTGTATTCCTGACGCATCAGTGAAATGATGTGAGGGTTGGGGTCAATAAGTAATGAGAAGTAATTGAGTCCCAGACCTGTGATATTTCAGTCAATATATGTTAGGACTAACAGTGTCAGTACAGCAACTTTCTCGTCTTATCTACTCAAGTATATATTGGATACGTCTCTATTGTCATACCTTTGTCTCCCCCTCTTTGTCAGGCTTGGTCCAGATTCATTGCACTAAGGGTTTCTGAGTGCACCTCTCCACTGCCAGGATTTTTACAGAATGTCCAGATGTTTGGCCCATGCTTTGGTTCTGTTCCACAGTTTATTTGTATTTGTCTGGTAAATCATGGTGATGATCCAAGGATTTGTCAGTGAATAATGACATAACATACCAGTTCCCATCCTCATATTCTTCTGATGTTTCTGCTGAAATGTACCTTGTTCTTTGCTTATGACAGCAATATTTGGAATATGTCCCTATATGTACCCCCATCCCACATTGCACAGCCTTTGTACAGGTTTCTTGCACTAAGAGGTTGATAGGTATGGTTCAGAGGTATGGCTGCATTGCATGTTATGTATATATATGTATATATATATATATATATATATATATATATATATATATATATATATTCCTTTATATATATATATATATATATATATATATATATATATATTCCTTCATATATTTATATATGTATATTTATATTATGTATCTACATTTACATATATATGTTTCAACTGAAAAAATATATATATATATTCCTTAGTTAATGTATTTATATATGTATATTATGTAACTACGTTTTCATATATATGTTTCAACAGAACATATATATAAATACATATATATATATATATATATATATATATATACATACATACAAATATATGTGTGTGTGTGTGTGTGTCTATACACAACACATAAATAATTCCACATTCTCACTATTGTTCTATGCTTCTATTGCATGATAAGTTTGAAAATGCAATAGTAATTCCTACAGCTCTGATTGTGTAATAGTACATTGCTCTGACTGTAGTGTACAGGGTCCTGGGTTCTAGACCTGGGACTGATGCTTTTTTCATTAATGTTAAATGACCAGACGGCATAATCAGTTTGAAAAAGCAACAATAATCCCCACATCTCAGATGGTGTAGTGGTATGTTGCTGTGATTGTGGAGCACAGCATCCCATGTTTAAGACTTAGCAGTGTGGATTATTTTGTTGCTGTGCAGAACAAGGGCTGTTGGATACAGAGTGATTAAGGCACTTTAAAGTAGTTGCAAGTGGGTTTGTGCAATGCTAAGTGATGCTAAAACATGGTTAATCTATTTTAGCTTCACTTAGCGGTCCTTACTTGTGCTTACAACTACACTAATTTCTTTGAAAGAAAAGAAAAAAGGGTGATAGGAAAGTGGTCAAAAAAGATTAATGCAGAGGGAAGTACAATATGAAAGGTAGCTAGGCATGTGCAGGATGGGTATAGGAAAGGTCGCTGTCAATTTCTTCTACAGCAACAGCTGTGAATGTCTACAGAATTTGGAAGTGAATTTGGACACTCAAACTCCTGAGAGAGGGGTGACGACAACAGTAATGTGTTGTCATGCCAATTGGCTGGATTACATGTGTCCAGTGGACACGTGTGTGAAATTGACAGCTATCTATGGGGCATAATTTTTTGGGGGGAATAGATTTCCCTTTGTTTAAGGTGAGAGTGGGATGTTGGAGAAGTATAGTAGGTACATTTGGGGAGGTAAGTTGGATAGGAAGACAGACAAGACAGCAGACAAGGGTGGCATATGACACATGTGGGGGTTAAACACCTTGGACAGGAAGGGTGGGTGGGAATCGGATGCACATGATCCCCCAAATGGATACAGTGGGACTGAGGTCTCCACCCATGGGCAGTCACCAGTGCACCTTCACTGCCCTGAAGGTGGCTGTGCTAGGGGCTGAACGGGAGGGGCAGGCTGACCCTCAAGTTGTGCCAGGCAGTCATCAAGCTGGTGCAGTTGATCACCAAACTCAGATTGGAGGACACGGTGCACCAGTCCCTGGACCTGAATACAGGTGACAGTCTCCTCTCCATGGCCACTCCTGGGGGGGGCAAGCTCCATCCCCTGAGGTGGTTCCATCTGAATGTGGTACAGGACCAACGGAAGAGGAAGGCCCAATTTGGGTCCCAGATGTGCTGGGGGCTGGTGCCATGGCCAGATGAGGCAGGACAGGTGGATACACTGGGACCTGCCTTCCCAGACGTGCTATGGTGTTCAGGTTTTAAAAAATATGTTGGTTAGTCATGAACAGCACATTTCAAGATTAGTTATAACAGCATGCATAGGTGTTCCAATTCACCCCATAAAACAGTTTTGAAACAGTTGCATAGCAAACAGAACACATGAATATATGGAACCGCAGTGAACATTATAGTGGCATGCAAGTTACCTTGACAACAACAGGCTACCAATGTTAGTATTTGAACAAGGTTCATTAATATTCAAGCAATTCAGTTTTTGTAGAACAATAAAACACAAGTCCCAACAGTAGGTTTGGAGAAAGACATACCTATTAGTTATGTGTATACATTGATTATGCAGATATGGGTGGGGGGAGAGAGAGAGAGAGAGATGGTAATTAACAACTGTATAGGCTTCTATTTTTCACAAGTATACTAATCAGTATTCTACTCATTATTCTCCAGGTCTGACCTCACTTTACATGTACCTATGGCCTGGCTTGGACAGTTTCAGTGTTGAACACAGAGTATATTAGTAATGCCTTCTTATGGCTACTACAAACATTTCCTTACCTGGCAGACCTGTGGAGGAAAATTCTGTTAACAATACTTGACTTTTTCTACACATATTCACATATTTAGGGTTACATATCTGACACTGAATGGGATGTCCTCCTGTACTCATGTTGTGTGCATATACTACTGAAATACTTTGCTGGGATTTCTGTCAGCCTGGTTATTGGCAGAGGTGACCACTAGCAGTGACAGCATGAGAGTTGAGGGACATGTATCAGAAAAAAGTGCTTGCTGTATGTACTTATCTTGCTGTCATTTGCAGCCTTGGGGTTGGACAGTGGAAGTGTTGTACACAGAATATTAGTAAAGCCTTCCTACAGATACTACAAGCATTCCTTACCTGGCAGACCTGTGGAGGAAATTTCTGTTAACAGTACCTGACAATTTCTACACATATTCACATATTCTTGTTTGACAATATGCATTCAGCTTATTATCACTGCAGGGATTCGAACCATGTCTGTTTGTGCTAAAAAGGTACACCACACTTGTGTTTCATCACAATGAGCTATTGAGGAATTGTTAATGTTTGCTTGACTTTTTACGACCTACTACATTCTGGTTTGCGCAATCTGACCTTGTAGTTCTGACATTCATGCATGACCGATAGTTCTTGTCCTGTGTATTCATACTTTGACATATTACAATTTGGAAAGCAATGGTTAACACAAAACACTGCTGCAGGGGATAAAATATTAAATTTTACAGCTTACTATTTAGAGTTCAGATCTTGGTGCATGGTACATTTCATATAGTTCCTCACCTGTTTTACAGCTCCACAATCTTTTGTAAGATGAGCCTCACTTCATTCTTTCTGTCAGAGCCATGGTTGCTGTGCAGAACCTGTACACATTTATATTCCTACCACAACATAACAAAGTAAACACAACAGTCTGGGTTTTTTACTTTTATTGAGACCTTTACTGTTAAATATCCTGTACATCACTATTAATCTGCTAACGGTCATTTATTAATTACACACAGTACGCACTTTACCTACTATCTCCTCCTTTCTATTTATTTGCCCTGAATACTGCAAGCTAGATTTATACTCACCAGCCTCCTGGCACAGCCTTAGCAGCGTGTTTGCATGTGCATCCATGTTCATGGCCCTCTCATCTGCAGCTGTACACGAGATAGAGAAACACATATGCATACTTATCAATCACATACTCAGGCTGGTCTTTGGGGAACAATATGTGATACTGATACTTACAAACTTCTGAGACATTCTCTGCCCATGTATCTTGGGTCCACTGGTCCAAGATCTCCCTCTTCCTATGCTTGAGGTCAGCATAATGGTGCTGGACCTGCTTACCAGTTCAAGGGATGCCAGTAGCACTGGTGAGGTCACGTGCGAGACAGTCCCAGGCCTCCGCTTTGTATTATGAGCCCTGGTCCTAGTCCTGAAGCAGTATCCCCTAATGGACTTTCACAAGGAGTCCAACCATAACCCTGGACTCCTGAATGCCCCAATGCTGCACCCAAAAGCACATACCCTCACCAATGCCAGCCATAGTGCCTGCAGTGATCAGCTACAAATGTGGCTGTATTCCCAACTGTGAGGTTTAAATAGAGTCAAATTCCCATCATTTGCCATCATTGGACCTTTTTGAATATGCTGAGCTAAGCTAAGTGATGGGCAAACCCACTTAGCTCAGGTTGGCAGTGTTTAGAGGGATAGATGTTGAGCACTGCTTACCAATTCACAAATCTGCTTAGTTGGGCTACTTATTGGTGAGCATTTACATTTAAGCAATGCTTACACCAGCTCAGCATAGCTGAGCACTGTGATGCCCATGCCCTGGCCCAGCAATCAACGAGCCTCAATCCTTACCACTAACACCAGAGAGGGCATCTCATATATGAGGAAAGGATAACAAATACACACAGTAAAGTGAAATTTCCCTTAAGAGCACACAGAGATCACAGTCAGTCTGGGGCTGGTCGTTCCCTTGCTTCCGTGGTCCCCAATAAGACTCCCCACTGGCACAGCTATATGATACAGATCTCAGCCTAGTGGTCAACCTAAAACTCCCGCACCCTCTCTGTCCAACCAGTGCTTTGTGTCCCTGCCCAAGTATCTGACACACATGCACACTTTGAGATAAGAGTTTACACAACCACACATACACTTCTGGAGAAGGCTGGCACAGGTTCTCCAGCTGTGCCCCTTTTTCCCAGACTATACAGTAGTACCAGCTGCCACCACCCACTAATAATTATCAGCTACTCAAAGGCCCTTTAAAGGGTGTCCAATTATTACTGTGCAATATTATTATCCAATTGGTAGATGTGACTAAACAGTCAAAGCTTATTAGAGTGGCTTTGTACAGTTTTACCAAAGGCATGCAAGTACTCTTAAGAGGTTAAATTATCTCTACACAAACCAGCCACAGTTAAAAGGTTTTAAAATATTTAATAATAATTAAAACCACAAGACAATACTTTTTACTGCACAGTGCTAGTCAAAAGAGTTCAGAGATCACACAGAAATACTTAAAATAAATCAGTAGTACAGTTCTGACATCACAGAAAAACACAGTCTAATATTTATAGTTCTAGCTATTTCTACAAGAAAACACACGTCTAAGATAACTTACTTAAGACAACAGGCAGAGTGCTGAGTTGGATAGTCAAGACAAAAATGCTTAATGCCTTCTGATTCTCTCTCTTTAAATTGCTATTGCTGTTCTGATAAACATTGTACCATCTTTTTACACTTTCCTGGTGTTTCCAGGCTGACAGAAACTGCATTTACATTCTTTTACACTTAGAGCAATAAAATACATTCCACATGTAAATTCTGGTCATTAACTTTAGTCTTTAAACCATAGGCAGGAAGCCTTCCTCTAATCTGGCCGGAGTCCAATTGTAAACATCAAAGGCACTCATGAAATAATTTTAATTTCAAAGGACCAACAAGAAATGCTCGACATAGCTTTCTTTACAGCAGAGGGCAATCTTGCCACAATGTTTTAAGTTCAACATTTCACAGCATATTATTTCATTTAAGAAGACAAGCTTGCATTTCAACATTCATATTTACAAATGATAGAGATATCTGTGCAATTCTATCTGGCTAGGCTGGCAGCCTTCATACCTCTCTACCAGTCTTCACAATCACTGCTTAGCATTGCTCACATTTCATTTTATAAAGTATAAGGATTGTGGGATTGATCCCTCATTACTGACATATTATAATTTTATGTTTACCTTCCATGACATCCCCCTATGTGCTTTCATTAAATTATATTCTTGTATGACTATACTGTATGGGGCACTTGTGTTTATATGGGGGTTTTACATCTTTTCTAGACTGACATCTCACTTTTCGACCTGCTACATTACCCTGGTTGACTAAAAACAGTTGCCACATAATTTAAGTTTACAAAAATAATTTTAACAATACTTTCTCATAGAAAAGCAAGTTGCCTGTTTTGGTGCTCATACCATGAACACATGCATGTGAAGCCAGGACTCTTAACTGCTGCACTATCTCAGCTTAGAAAATTCACCTGTATATTTGCATTTATCTCCTAGGCAATGTTTAAGCTATGCTAAGTGGATGGCCATAACGTGCACACTTGCTTAGCTAAGTTTAAACATTCCTTAGACCTGAAAAAAAAGTTTATATTATTTTCATATTATTATGTTATATAAGTGAGTCCTGTGGTGTTCTGTCAAGTCATTGAGGACTGCAATTTTGAAATAATGGCATTCATTTGGCTTTCAGGCTTCTATCCTTCAGAGTCTCCTGCTAATACATATCCTATCTATCAACTTCCTAAGTGTGTGAGGGCAAATTTTCAGGCATGTCCCTGATGTATTATTTATTCACCCCATCATTTGTGCCTTTGTTAACATGCACTGCTGTAAGGGGATATTGGCATACATTTGCTTTCAGACTTCTACCCTTCTGTAATTCATGCTAATGCATGACCTGTTCTCTATCAACTTTTTTTGTTTGTGAGGCTATATGTGGGTTTTGTCATGTTTGGGGGATTTCTCCCCCATTATGTGCACATTTGCACACATTTCCTGGTTTAGCAGGTTGCAAAAGTGTCATGCGGCACTTTAGAAATGCAGGGAGTGTGTCACAGAACCTGTCACACACCCCCTGCATTGCTTTCCTGTTGCCGATGTTTATTTCAGTGTCGGCAGACACTGAAATTATCATTTTTTTCATTTCAGTGTCTGCAGACACTGAAATACTGGCATAATTTTAGAGTAAAGCTCTAATATTATATCAGTTTGGCTTAAAAAGTGCTGTACAGCACTTTCGGAGTGCAGGGGGTGTGTTTAGTATCCGTGCAGTACTTGGACACGCCCCTGCACTCATTCATGGTTCATGACCGTATAGGAGGTACAGCAGCACGCCTTCATGAATATTCAAGATGCGCTGCTGTTCTAAATGGACACAAACCACTCAGTGCAAGAATAGCCTTATTCTTGCATGGAGTTTGTTGAATTTGGGAGATAAATATTTTGCAATTTGAAGTTTTTTTTCTGGATTCTAAGTTTCTTAATTAGAATTGGGCACATACATAGAATTATTCCTAAAAGCAGTATGATGCGTGTGATTAACATAAAAAATGCCACAATACCTCCTCTCCAAATAGATAACAAGTTGGTTAATCATGCCCACTAGGAACTGCCTGCTTTTTTAGCATGAGACAGTTCTGCAATCTTCTCTATAGTTTCTAGGTGACTAGAAATGGCACCTGCATTATCTGGAATAAACAAGCAGCATTCCATCTTGACGATTACACACATCTCCCTAGAAGCTAGGGTGAAGTCAAGTGCCACTCTGTTCTGAAGCACAACACTATGCATGTCAGTTATTTCAATTGTTATCTGATTTAGTGAGTCAAATGTAGCATTGCATAGTATTTCTAGTAGCTTGGACAACTTTTTCAATTCCCATATTGACTTCACTGCCCCATAATCAGGTATAATTCCTGCTTCAGAAATAACACCATCATTGAGATCTATCTGCTAATCCTATAAATGCACCCCAGGATTCAGGAAGCTCAAAATTCTGTGCAGGAAAAGTGCAACCATTCCTGCATGGAATATGGTCACCGAGCAATCCAACAAACAGCTGATCTGATGTGCACAAGTGTGCCTACTCTGTTCCTGCATGGACATGACTGCAGAGTGCTAATTACCTCTTTACTGGGGAAGACCATGCAAATGAGGTGAATTAGTGATTCAGCAAGCAGGCAGGTATCCATGCAAGAACAGTGAGTTGCAGAAATGTATTCAGTTACTAACAGAATACATTTCTGCAAATAACAAAATGGAGGCATGACAGCTCCCAAAAAAAGCATGTATTATAGTCTTTAGGCATGGCAATGGCCAAATATGTGGCCATTGGCATGGAAAACTGCTTCATTTTTATAAAAATCAAAGTTTTTTTTTTTTTGGCCAATCTCGACCATTTAAGCATAGAGCAGTGGTGCGCAGATGGGATTGTGTCGAATAAAAATGTGAAAACTCAATTTTAGGGGAAATCTGCATTTTGCCATTATAGTCTATGGCATGCAGAATCAAAACAATGCCAGGGAACACTGGTTGTCAAGAGGAAAGCTCTGTGTTAGTTCACTATGGGCTAAGGCAGCAGGGTATGCAAATGAGGGGGAATTCATTGAATCAGAAAAATCTTCTAAGTCCCAAACTGCACCTAACAGTGTAGGTGCTATAGCATGATAATGTAACCAGGAGGAGCAACAGACATAAAAATGGGTTGTGTCAGGCATGTTGTAAGCACATTGCAGCCCTATGGTGTAGAGATAAGCTTAGCTAAGCACAGCTAAGCAAGGGAGTGTGTCTGAGGCTGTATTGACTTATTCCATGAAATGATGAGCATGTTCACTCCCAGGGGAGGGCCATTTCTTTGTGTTTACATTAGCTAAATGGATTTGCATGCCATGCACCCGGTCTAAAACAAACAAAAAAAAAACCTCGAAAATAGCAGGACTGTTTATATTTGGGCACTGGGTTTGTGTGGTATGCCTTGGGGCTTAAAAGGGGAGGAAATGGGAAGGAACAAAAAGGAAAATAGCAGAATAAAAGCAATCAAGAAGAAATTACATAGCCAGCAGATGTAATGCATCATAGTAAATCATACAGGCAGCATCTGCAGCACAACAGTATAAACTATGGAAACACCTTACAGTCTGTTTTTTCCCACAAACTCTGCACTATTGGTGTACACATGCAGGAGAATTTTAACTGGAAAAATATTAGAAACTGCCATTGCTTTCATCAATCATTATGTGCTAGAGGCTGAGGGCAGAGGGGGGGGGGGTAATGCTGACAACCGCTACAGACAGAGGAGGAGGAGGAGGAGAAAAGTGTTCAGATCCAGTGTAACTTACCAGGAGCTACATGATCTGGAGATAGAGTGCCACAGGGTGGACAGAGACATACTTCAGCAAACCACCGAGCTGTGCCAGCCTCAACTCAGACCTAGAGCCAGCAGAGGGGGAACCCATCCCAGTGGACACCAAGGTATGTGTAGCCTTAAGAATTCTAGCTACAGGTGCTTTCCAAAGACCTACTGGGGACATCATGGGGATCTCACAGGCATCTACATCCAGAGTACTCTACCAGTTCCTGGATGTCATACTACCATATGCTGGTGACCACATTTACTTCCTCAACACCAGTGAGGAGACGACCAGCAATATGCACCTCTTCCACCATGTAGTAGAATACCCAGAGGTACTGGGTGCCATAGACTGCACGAACATCCACATTAAAGCACCACCTGGTGAACAGGGTAGGGTCTACATAAATCACAAGGGCTTTCCCTCCATCAACTACCAGGTTGTGTGCAGTGCCCAGGGCATCATCATGAATGTGTGTGCTGGCAGCCCTGGAAGCTATCACGAGTCCTACATCTGGAGTTCATCATAGCTGTACCAGGCATTTGCCATTGGGGACATCCTGTATGGCCATCTGGTGGGGGATCCTGGCTGTGCACTGGATCCATGGATGATGGCACCCATCAGAAATGCACACACACCCACACAACAATGCCATAATGAGCCACACGTACAAAGCAGGATTATTATAGAGGGAGTGTTTGGGATGCTCAAGTCACAGTTCCGCTGCCTTGAAATATCTTGTGGAGCCTTGCAGTACTCTCCAATCAATTGTGCACACATGTTCATAGTATGTGCCATGCTACACAATATGACCCTGTGGAAACAGCTGCAGCAGGAATAGCATGGGGAAGGGTCACACAGCCCACCACCATTGCCAAGGTCCCCATAGTCATAGTGGAACTCAGAGGAGGAGGAGGCCCATGAGCCTACTCATGTAGGCAGATGCAGGCATTCCCAGTATGCTGAGGACTTGGCAAAGATGCAATGCATAGCACACACACTAACACTGTAGGGACCCCAGAGACTGACACCTCTCTCTGACTCACACACACAGTAAAATGGATGACACACACATCACATTACCTGTAACTTACAATGCATAGATAGTGTACTGTGTGCATCCAACATAGGCAGCCTTCAAGCACCGTCCTCACAACTGCTGCAAGCACAAGGTAAGTCAGTCTTTTTAACAATAAATGAATGGATTAGTATGTTTTGCTAGCATATCTATACTAATGCTGCATGCATGCAAGAGAATGGGGTGGCCTACTAGGATAGCAGCACACAATTGAGATCTATGTGGGACACAAGGAAATGTCTGGCCAAAACTTGCCTTCACACACTATGCAGTAGTACCTAAGGTGGCAAATCCCAATGCAGTGTATGTGTCGGGACAACTAACTGGAGGGCATAGGTCACAGGCATGGAAGTCAGTGTGGGGGTCCCATACCCACCCATCTCACTCACACAGCAAGTCAGCTGTAGAAAACCACAGAGAAATGTCTGGTAATAGCAGACAAATGATGGCAATGTTGAATTACTGTCTACAGACTCACACAGTGATAGCACAGTAGGACCCGCAGTTGAGGTAAGGCTATGGAGGGTAAGAAGTCTGAAACTCAAATGTATGCCAAAACAATATGACCTGTGCTATCTACTGATATGCTTCTAGTCCTCAAGACAGGGCACAATAGTATGGTAAATGGAACCAAAATGTAAAGCAAATATCAGCACAGTCTGTGCAAATGTGTACAGTTGACAGGTGTGCCACCCATATACCCACAAAAATGCAGTAACATGTACGTTTGCAGGAAAATAGCAGCATAGCACACATTGGCAGGGCTGTACCAATACACATGAAAACATGTTGCCTGTCCACAATATTCAGGGGTCAATGAGCTATGTCTGTGTGGTTGATACTGTCTGGATCTGCCAGCACATTCTCCTGGCAGTCATCTTGTAGTGCCCTAGGTACAGTGCTGTCTTTGACAGGGCCATGTGCAGATAACTTCAGTGACACTGTTATGCATGTCAGTGACACCCACTGCTCTGCCACTGATGGACCCGGAAGTCACAGTGCTATGTGGAATATACTACGCAGGTTAGTGACATCTTGAAGGATGTGTAGCTGAGGTGTCATGGCTTCTGTGAATATAAGTGCATTTTGGTACTGTTACTAGTGATTATTCTCAATAATCCTTTTTTCTTATGTTTGCTTTTATATATAATGGATATGCCTGCAGAGTAGAATGCACTTTGTAGCCACACCCATAACTCCCAATGTCTGACAGCAAGATGTCTGGACAAGGGAAGAAATAAAAGTGGAACAAAGGCACAATGATAAGCATGTGTTGTACTATCACCCTTACATACTGAGAAAGTTGGTAGGTGAGGGATTAGCAGGAATTGTCTGAAGGTTATGTAGTCTAAAACAGTAATGTCTGTCATTATTTTGTAACATCACTCTTCAATTATATGTAACTAACTTGCAATAAAAACACAAGTTTACATAGACAAGATGAAACTTTTAGCCAAACACCTGGACAACCTGCCAAGAAATGTACAGGCAAGAGGTATGCCCACACAAGAATATGACATCTCAGGTTAGAAACATACCACACAAGCAGGAGATCCCCAGCCAGTATATCCAGGTTCCTGGACTGTTTACACAACCATGTGTCATTACTAAACTGGCTGCAGCCACACCTCAAAAATGGCCTTGTTGGGCAAGAATGTACATAGCTGCCGTCATAATATTGGTCTATGCATCATACAACTAGTATTCCTCTAGTAAAGCACTGTGATGATGTGAGGATGTCTGTCACTAGGTAATGACACAATACATTGCAGTTTCAGACTACAGATATGTTAGAAAATGTCTGCTAAACAAAACAAGTACCCTGAGGAAAGTCCTGTATACTCCTGAGAGCATGGCTGTAGCACACTAAACCCTGGACTGGAGTACACCTATCTCTGGAATGGAGTCCCACTGGACGCTGATCACCCCTGTAAGCTCTGTAGCACATGCAATAACTGTGTAACACTATAATACAAATAACTAGATTGGTAGTGGTTCTAATCTAAATACTGGCAATTTTGTGTGTTTGTGTGTGTGTGTGTGTGTGTGTGTGTGTGTGTGTGTGTGTGTGTGTGTGTGTGTGTGTATGACAGTTGTGTGTGAAGAAGTGTGTGTGTTTTTTTTTGTAAGTGAAACCATTTTAGGCCATTCCCACCAACACTTCCCAATGCCCCACTTTATCAGTCCTGCTGATGTCATTCCCCTTATCGGCACCTTTGGCCAGTTGTCAGCCCAGTAAGCTCTGTAGTGCATGCAATAAGTGTGTACCACTATAGTACAAAGAAATAGATAGGCAGGGGCTCTTCTCTCAGATCTGGCAAATGTGTGTCTGGGTGTATAAGTGTATATGTTTGTAGGAAGAAGTATTTTGATACATTTACCACCAACTGCCCTGCTTTATCAGTCATGCTTATTGTCATTCCCCTTATAGGGTTATAGGTGTGTACTAGGCTAGTGGTCCTTGAGTCTTTACAAGCTTAACCCATAGAAGTGCCCAGCCATTGTGCCACCCAATGTTAGATCCCAGTGCCTGTATCAAGTAGAGCCACTGGAGTGATCCCTGGGGTGAACTTTCTATTACCCATCCACTCATCAAGATTTCTCTGGAATAGGGTCAGCTAGGTGCTCTGCTTGACATGTATGGGAAGTCTTTTCCAGGGAATGTGCACTCTCTGGGTGAGGAACCTGTCCCTCCAGCATGTTGTGTTGATTGTGTTAATGAAGTTGAGGTCTCTGCAGTGTATGGTGTGGAGGGATTGGGATGTCTTTAGATGTAGCATTCCTAAAAGAGCTGGGTCAGACATGGCTTTGTAAGACAAAAAGAGATTGCCTCTAAGTGGGTGATATGAGACAGATAACGGATGGAGTCTTGTGAGTCTGTATGTGTAGGACATGTGTTTAATGCCTAGGATCCTCTTTGTGAGGTACTTCTGTGGCCTCACCAACTGTTACAGGTGTCTAGTGTGGTACATGCCAAATGGGCCATTATACCTGATGATTGGTTTAATGAGGGTAGAGTAGACAGAGGTGATAACCTCTTTCTTCCTGGATGCAAAACCCTTGGTAATGAGATGTGCCACATAGAAGGCATTCATGACCACAGTGGCCACCTATACTGAGCCAGCAGGTATATTGTGACAACAACACAACCGTTCAGTGCCAGCCCCTCTCTCTCTCCCCCAAGGAAATGTGGTGATTGAAGGAGAGATTGCTATCAGCCTGTGTCCCCAGATCTCTTATAATGCCTACAGTGTTCAGTGAGCTCCCATCAATGTGGTAGTTAGTGGGAACTGAGTTTTTACCAAAGGGGATGATGATGCAGTTTGTGGTGTTAAGCTTCAGTCCATGGTTTCCACACCAGCCATTGGTCTAAGTGAGGCCTTTCTGTAGGATGTCTGCATCACTTGTGGAGTTAATGATGGCTCCCTGCTTGCAGTCATCTGTGAACTTGGTCAGCCAGAGTTCCTTCATGTTGGTCTGGACTCCTGAAAAGTAGATGCTGAAAAGGAGAGTACCCAGAAGTGATCCCTGTGGGACTCCACTCGTGACTGACTGGCAGTCTGACTTGGAGTTTGCTACTTTCAAACTGTGTGTTCTATTTGTGAGCCAATTTGTAACCCACCTAGTGATATAAGGGTTGATGCCTAGTCTGGTGGGTTCATCAATAATTCCTAACTGAGGAGTGGTATCAAAAGCCTTGGCCAGATCAATGTAGGCTGTATGCAGTGCTTTACCATCATATACAGCCCTGGTGACTGACTCAAAGAAATCAACCAGATTGAGCAGGCATGATCTCCCTTTCACAACGCCAAATTGTGTGGAGTCCAGAGTTAGGAGATTACCTATATCTTTGTTAATCAGGTACCTTACGATGCGCTCCATAGCTGTACATATCAGACTCATCAGGCTAATGGGCCGATAATTCCCAGGGTCTGTAGTCGCTACCTCTTTATGGAGAGGGATGACTGTAGCAGTATGCCATTTGGCAGGGACAAAGCCTGATGGTAGGCCGTGACTGAACAGGGCACACAAATGTAGTGCCAGGTCTCTTTGTAGTTCATGTAGAACACAGCCAGTGATATTTTTGGGTCCCATGGAAGCTGTATTCTTGCCCATGGACAATGCAGGTTTAACCTGGGCTGCAGTAATGCTGGCTGGCTGGCATTCTTCTGGCATTGTGATTGTTCCATTGAGGGGAGAGAGGGGTAAAGCTGGCACTGAATGTGTTGTCAAGAATGTTGGCAATACCTGTTGGCTCAGTATAGGTGGCAGCATTGTGCAGTAATTCAGAGCACTTCTGGGCATTGCCATGGAGGTTCTTGATATAACTATCAAAGGCTTTGTGATTGTTGTCAGTGTCTGCTGCAATTCTGCCATTATAACTGGCTTTAGATGATTTCATGAGGGATCTCAAGTTATCGTTGAGACTAATAAGGGAGCTTTTCCAGTCTTGGGACTCCACCTTTTTCTGCAACATTTTCTGCCTTCTGTTGTACAGTTTATTAATGGCATGGGACCACCAGATTGGCCTCCAGTGTTTAGAGGAGAGCATCTTGGTTCTGTTGGGTATGGCTAGTTCCATGCATTTATGTACATGTTTGTACAGCGCATTTATGTATTATTTTGCAGTCATGCAGCTATTTCCCATTGGCATTGGTACTGTGAATTTAGCCACCGCTGCTTTTAGGAGTCCAAAGTCAGCTTTGGAGACATTTTTCAAGGTGGTTACCTTTGTGTGGGGGATGGGGTGTGGGTGAGATGTGGAGTTCCATAGTGATTAATTTATGGTAGGACCTGACCATATAAGGATTGACTACCGTTGTCGAGCAATGGTCCCATATGTTAGTAATCAACACAGGTCAACGATGTTTCTTCTACTGGGTTCAGAATGAGCTGGTCCAGGGCACTGGAACTGATGAATTCCAGGAAGCGTTGGGCCAGTGTATTGGTGTTTGAGTACTTTTCCCAGTTGATAGAAGGGTAGTTGAAGTCTCCTAGTAGGAGAGTGTTGGGTTTGATCTTGACAGAGTTCAGGTTGTTGAATGTGTATTGAGAGTCTAGGGACATGGATGGGGACCTTTAACAGGCTATGATCTGGATTGCACTATTACCCAGTATCAGTTGTACCTGAAGTATCTCAGATGCATTATGTTGGGATACTAGTCTGGAGGTATGCATATACTTTATGAGTATGGAGACACCACCACCTTTGGAGATGTGGTTCATCTTTTGCATTGACAAGCATGGAATGAGTTATAGCCTGGTAGTGCAGGGGTGCTGCCTGCTGCTGTAAACCAGGTCTCCATTACAGCACAAATGCCAATGTTTTCCATTTTGAGGAGTGCTTCGAGTGACTGCATCTTGAGATTTAGACATCTAGTGTTGAGCAGCATGACCTTCAAATTGCATTTATTTATACCTGCAACAGTGATAATGTGATTTGGAACACCACCTAAAATGGCACTGTAGGGGTGGCAAGAGTCTTAGCTAGTACCTGGAATCCCAGGAGTTGCAGATGCAAGCCATCTCTGGCAAGGTATCATGGTCTGTCTGTCATGTCATCCCAAGCAGACAGATACTGGAAATCCCTGAGAATGACACCAAACACTTAAGCCAATTGTTGAGGTCAATCATTTCTTGTTTGTACTGCAGTATCATTCTCAGTGACAGTAGTATACTGCTCAGGGATACTGTCATACCTGCCTGGCCCACATAATCTGAGAGCTCCACCATGTCTCTTTTCATGTAGTCTAGGGAGGTGCATCTCAGGTCATTCACACCCACATGGACAATGACAGAGTGACACTTGTAGTTGTTGTGGAGTGACCTGACTGGGTGTGTTATGTGTTGGAATCTGGCACCTGATAAACAGCTGACTGGTTCCATCTCCATATTTACCCTAGTGAGTAGGACATCTGTATGCCTCACTATTGAGTCACCTATGATTACTGTATTGGGCAAGGTGGTTAGCCTTAGCAGCTTAGGTTGAGGGGCACACTGTGTAGGTGAGATATGTGTCTTGTGGTTTGTGCTGTGTTGTGGTGGTCGAATGGGTGTCTGTCTTGGTGGTCTTTGCTGTTTGGGTAAATGTCAATTAAGTGCCTCTGTGAAGGTGTGTGTGTGTTTTTTGTTTGTATGTCAGAGCTGTGATAGTGGGTGTTCTGGAGGGCTATGTGTTTCATGTGGTGTGTTGCAGGTGTTGACCTTCTCCCCTTGACCAGCTAGTCCAGTTTTCGCTGGAGAGTGCATATCTTCCAATTTGATGATACAGGGGTATCAATCACAAGTCTGAGTGTTGGGAGTTTAGAGGAGAGGGTAGTGTGTGTACATGAGGCAGTTGCAACAGTGACTCAAAATGCCCAAGTGCACCAGGTTAATGAGCAAAAGCACAGAAAACTGCACTTTAATCATGCCTGGAGGGGGGGGGGGTCATAACTACTAAGTACTGGAGCTAATCCCATGAGGAATGACTACTGCTGATGGCTGTCAGGTGTGCTAGAATATTTGATACAAAAACCTGTTGAAGTGCAAAGCTATTAGGTTATTTGAAGTGCAAGAGAAAAGGGACTTGCAAGATCTAAGGGAAAAACTGAAGGCAGACTTTCTGGTACCTGAAATAGTTTACTTCAGCTGTGCAGATATCAGCACCTTTTTCCGGTTGTCAGGCCAGTAAGCTCTGTAGTGCGTGTGGTAACTGCGTAACACTATAGTACAAATAATTAGATAGGTAGGGGTTCTACTCTCAGATCTGGTATATGTGTATGTAAGTGTGTGTATGTTTGTAGGGAGAAGTATTTTGATATGTTTCTTACCCAATGCCCTACTTTATCAGTCCTGCTGATGTCATTCTCCTTATCAGCACCTTTGGTCAGTTGTCAGCCCAGTAAGCTCTGTAGTGCATGTGATAACTGTGTAGCACTGTAGTACAAATAACTAGATAGACAGGTGCACTAATATCAATACTGGCAAGTAAGTGCGTGCGTGTGTGCGTGTGTGTGTGTGTGTGTGTGTGTGTGCGTGCGTGCGTGCGTGTGTGTGTGTGTGTGTGTGTGTGTGTGTGTGTGTCTGGTTGAGAATCATATACTGTGTGCGTTTATACCATTTTGAGCTGTGTACCACCCTGTGCACTTCCCATCACCCCACTTTACTAGGCCTATTGATGTCATTCACTTTAGACGTACCTCAGGACTAGGTAAAATCATATAAGCTCTGTGGCACATTTGATAACTGCGTAACACTATAGTAGTAATAACTAGATAGGTAAGGGATCTAATCTCAATACTGGCAACTGTGTGTGTGTGTGTTTGGATGAGGATCATACCACGCTTGGCTTGTACCATTTTGATGTGTGTACCATCTATGGCTGTTTATCACCTCCCGATGGCATTACTTTATATAGCATGATAATGACATCTACCTCACATGCAGCAGGTTAAACCATTGTATAGGCCATACCAGTCCTCTGTACAGATGTCTATGGAATATCCAGATGTTTGCAACCTATATGTGGTCTGTGTCCTCTAACAATGCTCATGTATGTGATACTGATGCCAAATCAGCCACAGTGAGTGTAGTGACACACATGCCTTCATCAGGTATCATACCTGACTGAAACATCATGCTGATACAACGTCTGCTACCCTATCACTTGTCCAAGCTTGTTGGAGCAATACATGACTCCAGATGCTATTTTTGGTATGTTATCTCACTATCCATGAAGGCATTCACAACTTTACGTGTTGTAAGAAGTAGTGGGTTATGTCCCATGTATATAATCTATGTGGAGCATGTCATGTGTATGTAGTACTACAGTACATCAAAGTGGTTATGTAGGTTTACTAATCTGTCTATTGCCAACTGTGTTTGTGTCACTGTATGCACATCCTCTGAGTGTGTGATTGGCCATGGTGGATGTGTCCAATTTGTACTCATAATTAGTCTTACAGTAATCCACCTGTGATCTTATATGCTTGTTCAGACAAAGGCTGACTTGATGCCTGCCCCTACTTTTCCCTGTGCAGACAAAAAAAACTACTACCTACAATTCCAGCAGACTCACCATAACAAATCACAAAAGTTCTGGGCAAGTATTAACCAATTACTACACCCAGGGAAATACACCAAACTCACAAGGCACAGGCCAGGAGAATCCCAAGCAGACTGCCAATGCCTTTAATACCTTTTTCACTGAGGCCATTCAAACTCTTGCCAGTCAGTTATCAACTCAAAACCTAACTCTAACACTACCCCAACTCCTCCATTTCTCTTCCAATGTATCCCAACAACATATATTCTTACCCTTCTCCTAAAACTGAAACCATGCTCTCCTTCAGCCGGCCAACTACCCGCTGAATATCTACAGATAGCAGCCAAGTCCATTGTCTTTCTCATTTCCATTTTCATCAATAATACCATCAGTGAAGGACATATCCCAAAAATCTGGAAAGTCTCCCATATTATCCCCCTACATAAGGGTGGGAACTCTACTGAATTCTCCAATTACCGTCCCATAGCCCTAATTTATCCTTGGCAAAGATCATGGAAACATGTATCCACAAACAATTGCTAGACCACCTAATCCAAAACAATTTACTGTCCGGCTGTCAACATGGTTTCAGACCTTCCTGCAGCACTAATACTGCCCTACTTTCCTTTACTGACAGTATCAACAAAAAACGTAACCTCAATATGCTTTCCTCTGCACTGTTTATAGATCTAAGGCATTCGATATGGTAAATCACCAGAAACTTATAAATATCCTCAAATTCCTGTCACTAGATGCACTAGCTATAACATGGTTCCACTCCTTTATTTATTTATTTATTTATTTTACATTTGTTGACTGGGCTAGTCTAACTGGATATATGTCCATTTTCAGTAGAGACCCAAGGAGAAAAGCTCCAAGACAATAACAAGGACAGAAAAAACATTTATACAAATAAACTGCAAGAAACAATAGAAATTACAAAAAAATAATTGTATAGTCCCCAAGAAAAAATGTTAAATGCAAGAATAATTACATGAGTAAACAACTGAATGCCAGCAATATCTATATATATATATATATATATATATATATATATATATATATATATATGTATATTATTTTTTTTTTTTGTAGAGCCAAAAAAGAAAAAATAGTTCTTGTTCAGTTTCAGTAAGCATAACAATACAAAATAAAAATAAAAATTTATATAAGAAAAAGCAAAAAGATATTTAATATCCATAGAACTTCATATAGCATAGTGAGGAGATACAAAAAAGAGAGCAAGAAGTTTAAACATGCCATATATGGAAGGTAGACGAGTTTCAGCAAAAAGAAATCCAGTTTGAGAGTTAGAGTAGAAAGAGGAGAATAAGTATCAGTCAGGCTGGGAGCAGGGGCAAAGCCATTTGGTTTTAATGAAGTTTTTCAACTGATTCTTGAAAAGGTTGGTGGAAGTAAGGGATGTGATCTCAGTTGGAAGTTTGTTCCAGGAATTGCCAACTGCATTTGAGAATAGGCAGTCTCCAGTTTTGTTAAAGGATTTAATAGTGGCGACTTGTAGTTTTTTAGCTGATCTTAGGGTAGGAAGGTTTTTATAAGAATTTACTAGGTAACATAGTATGGGAGTGTTTGAAGGATGATTTAAAATCTTGTGAATATAAATGAGCTGCTGGTAAACTAGTTGGTTTTGTACTTCCAGACATCCGAGATGTTTAAGGTTAAGGCAGTGGTGAGTATGGAAGGGGGCACAGGTGGCAAATTTAGCTATGTTGTTGTAGGTGGTTGCTAGTTTATTTAGATTAGTTTTGGATAGGTTGGTATATATAGGTGAGGCGTAGAGTAGGGTGGAAATAAGGTGGGTTTGGGCAATAGAGATCTTTGCTGACTCTGTAAGAAATGGTCTGATTCTGCAGAGGAATCCAAGTTTTCTATTTACTGATTTAATACTAGTGTTAATGTGTGAGTCAAAGGTGAGATGGTTGTCTATTAATACACCAAGGAGTTTGGTGGTAGTTTCAGGGGCTATTAATGTGCCATTGTTTGATTTTACTGTGAAATTGATAGAGGGGGATTTCTGTGTGGGAGTAAATAGCAGTAATTTAGTTTTTTTAGGGTTCAGGAGGAGACAACGTTGATGGAACCAGATTTCCACCAACGTAAAGACAGTTTGTGTGTTAGCCTGTAATTCAGCAGGGGAGGATGCGGCACATACCAGAGTTGAATTGTCAGCATATTGTATGCATGTAGTTTGTGGAAGGGAAGTTTCTAGATCATTAATGAAAACTGTGAAAAGGAGAGGTCCAATAATGGATCCTTCAGGTACTCCAAAGGTGATAGGAAGCTGTGAAGATAGATTGTTTTTCCACAGGACCGCTTGTTTCCTGTTTTCATAGGAACCATTTTACCATTTATTGAGATGATGAAAGGAAAAAGATTCAAGTATACTTAATAGTATTTTTGGTGGTTCTACATCAAGACCTTGAGAGAGATCTATGAAAGAAAGAATATAGAGGTTAGGTTAGTATTCCTGTTTGTTTAATGCAGTCTGTAAAGGATAGAAGAGCTGTTGTGGTACTATGGTGAGACCTGAAACCACCATGCTTTGGCAGTCAACTAGAAGGTTTTTTAGGAGATACTACTGTAATTTGCCGATGGATGCATCACTCCATAATTTTTGCAAGGGGGGAGAGAAGGGCTATTGGGCGGAAGTTAGATAATTCATTTGAGGTACCTCCCTTATGCAGAGGGATGATATGGGAGATTTTCCAGATGTATGGGACATAAGATTCAGAGATGGTTCTGTTTATTAGGATAGAAATAGGGTAGGCAAGTACACCAGCTGCGATTTGCAAGAATTCAGCTGGGAGCAGGTCAGCTGATGGTGTACATGGTTTTAGTTTAAGAAGCAAGAAGTGTATTAAAGATGTTGGGACAGGTTGAAGGTTAAAAGACTGGGGTAATTTGGTTAGTGAGGGAAATTTAGTGGTGGAAGTAGGTGGTAAGGTGATTGCTAGTGATTGGACTGTTTCAGAGAAAAATTTGTTGAAGGTGTTGGCAATATGGCTGGGAGAGGTTTGGGTTAGGTTTGAGGGGGTAGGTGTTTTGAACTGTCCTGGGTGGAGTAATTTGTTGATACCTGACCAAAACTTTTGCGGATTATTTTGTTGGTTTTGTTGGAATTTGAGGTAGAAGTTTTTTTTTTTTTTGTCAAGGATTATGGATTTTTTTGTGGAAATACGAATTTGTCTAAAGTTTAGGTGATCTATTGGATTTCTAGTTTTTCTCCATTTGGACCAGAGTTTCCTACTTAGATAATAGACAACAGGTTGTACTTTATAGGTTCATAGGTTCATAGGTTGGTACTGGACTATCTGCTCAAAGGCATATATTAGCCCAGCCACGTTGTGTGGTATTCACCACCCCTTTAGTAGTTCCCTAGACCCTTGTACTAGCAGCTAGTACCCTTGGCCCCTATCTAGTAGTGCTGTTGGTGTGATCCTTGGTGTGAATGTTTTGTTACCCATCCACTCATCAAGGTTCCCCTTGAAGAGTGATAGTGAGGTGCTCTGTCTTATGTAGATCGGGACCCTATTCCATAGTAAGGGAAGTCTCTGTGAAGGGAATCTATCCCTCCAGCATGTTCTATTCATTGTTGTGCTGAGGTTTATATCCCTAGAGCATGTAGCTCAAGTAGATTTGGTTTTGCTAAGATAGAGCATGTTCAACAATTCTGGATTGGACATGGCTCTGATTAATTGTATATAATCAGCTGCCTTCTCACTTGTATATCATGTGTTGAAACTGCATGTGCATTATACTACTTATACCTGATTATTTTACACTATGTTATGTACTTCTGACCTCTTTGATTATGTCTTACTAATGTACCTGCATTGTGCAATGTTTACCTTAATTTGTATATGATTTTGTTAATGTCTTTCATCGGAGCTTATCTCCCTGGGCCTCTACTGAAAATGGAAATATATCTAGATATACTAGCCCAGTCAACAAATGTAAAATAAATAAAAATAAAAATAGGGACCAAGTCTGTGGTTTGTGTATTACTGCTGTCCAGCAAAGGGGACTACTCTACTTTGGAGGAGGCAGGTTTTACAAGTAAGGTATTGCTGAGTCCATACAGCTATGTACGTGTTCATATAGCTGCTTGTAGTAGGCATGGACACAAATTCATAACACAGTTGGACATCTGTCTGATATGAAACTGATAATCATGCTTATTGTAGTACCCATGGCTGTGTCAGGGTAATGCAGCAACTAGTAGCAGTAGAAATGTCACTCTGTTGGATGCACAGTAACGAAGATTACACGTGTACAACATGTACAGATTATTTAACTGACATTTTGCATCCCATGTTTGTTGTTATGAGTTGGCCAGATACACTTACTCATACTGACATGTGCACAGGTAATACCTGATATACATTTCTGTTCTATGTCAGTATTGCACACTGTATTCACAATCTTGCTGCCCAGTCATCCCTCTCAGCCTGTTAGAGCAGGACATCTGTAGAATGCCACACATACATGGGGGCAATGGGACAAAATTAGTGACACTGTCTTAATATTCCCATAACACACTTGAGTCATTTGATAGCACAGTAGCCTTTGCATTGACAGACATACACTGGAGGATGTACAACACTCACATGGCAGGAAGAGAGGAAAAAGGCGAGGAGTGTGGTAGTGAGGCTAAGAACTTTTAATGTTGGCAGTATGACTGGTATAGGGACAGAGCTACCTGATATGATGGCCAGAGGAATGTTGATATATTGTCTGTGCAAAAGACCAGATGGAAGGGGAATATGGCTAGGTGTACTGGAGGCAAGTCACAATTGTGCTATAATAATGTGGATGGGAGGAGAAATGGGGTAGGGGTTATCCTGAAGGAACAGTATGCCAAGAGTGTTTTTGGAAGATGAAACGAGTGTCTGATAGAGTGATGTTTATGAAGCTGGAAATTGATGGTGTAATGATGAATGTTGTTAGTGCATATGCTATGCAAGTTGGTTGTGTGACAGATGAGAAAGAGAAATGTGAAATCAGTTGGATGACATGGTGTTGACTGTACACAAGGGTGAGAGAGTGATGATTGCAGCAGATTTCAATGGGCATGTTGGTGAAGGGAATAGAGGAGGTGAGGAAGTGATGTGTATGTATAGTGTTAAGCAAAGGAATGCAGATGATGAGATGGTAGTGGATTTTGCAAAAAGAATGGAAATGCCTGTGGTGAAAACATACTATAACAAGAGGGTGTAGGATAGGGTGACATACAAGAGTGGAGGAAGATGCACACAAGTGGAATATATCCAATGTAGAAGGGCCAATTTGAAGGAGATTTGAAACTGTAAAGTGGTGACAGGGGAAAGTGTGGTTAGGCAGCATAGAATGTTGGTCTGTAAGATGACATTGGTGATCAAGAAGAGGAGGAGTGTGAGGGCAGCACCAAAGATCAAATGGTGGGAACTGCAAAAGGGTGATTGTGAGGTGGAGCTCAGGGAAGAGTTAAGACAGACACTGGGTGACAGGGAAGATTTACCAAATATCTGGGTAAGTACAGCAGAGCTAGTAAGGGAGATGGCTAGAAAGGTGCTTGGTGTGACATGTGGATGGAGGAAAGAGTAGAAGGAGACCTGTTGTTGGACTGAGGAAGTACAGGACAGTATACAGAGAAAGAGGTTGGGGAAGAAGGAGTGGGATTGTTAGAGAGATGAAGAAAGTAGATAGGAGTATAAGGAGATGAGGTGCATGGCAAAGAGAGAAGTGGAAAAGGCTAAGGATGAGGCATATGAAGAGTTGTATGACAGGTTGGACACTAAGGTGGAATAAAAGGACTTGTACCAATTGACTAGACAGAGGGACTGAGCTAGGAAAGATGTGCAGCACATAAGAGTGATAAAGGATAATGAGGGAAATGTGCTCACAATAGAGGAGAGTGTACTGAGCAGATGGACAGAGTACTTTGAAAGGCTGAGGAATGAAAAGAATGAGAGAGAGAAGGTTGGATGATGTGGATATGGTAAATCAGGAAGTGCAATGGCTTACCAAGGAGGAAGTAAGGATAGCTAGGAAGAGGATGAATACTGGAAATCCTGTTGCTCCACATGACATACCTGTGGAAGCATGGACGGTTTAGGGGAAATGGCAGTGGTGTTTTTAACCAGATTGTTTAATGATATCTTGGAAAGTGAGAGGTTGCATGAGGAGTGGAGAGAAAGCATTTGGGTACCATTTAAGAATAAGGTTGATGTGCAGAGCTGTAGTAACTACAGAGGGATAACACTGATCAGTCACAGCATGAAGTTGTGGGAAAGAGTAGTGGAAGTTAAGTTAAGCAAGGAGGTTATGAGTAGTGGTCAGCAGTATGTTTTCATGCCATGGAAGAGCACTACAGATGTGATGTTTGCTCTGAGAGTGTTGATGGAGAAGTACAGAGAAGGTCAGGATTTGGTTTGTGTCTTTCTGACTTAGAGAAAGCATATGACAGGGTGTCTAGAGAGGAGTTGTGCTGTTGTATGAGGAAGTCATGAGTGGCAGAGATATATGTAAGAGTGGTACAGGATATGTACAAGGGTGGTGTGACAGCAGTGAGGTCTGTGGTGGGAGTGACAAGTGCATTTAAGGTGGAGGTGGGATGACATCAGGGATCAGCTGTGAGCCCTTTCTTATTTGCAGTGGTGATGGACAGGTTGACAGACAAGATCATACAGGAGTCCCCATTGACTATGATGTTTGCAGATGACATTGTGATCTGTATTGAGAGTAGGGAACATATTTAGGAGACCCTGGAAAGGTGGAGATATGCTCTAGAGTGGAGAGGAATTAAGGTCAGCAGGACAAAGACAGAATAGCTGTGTGTGAATGAGAGGGAGGGTAGCAGAATGTTGAGGATGCAGGGAGTAGAGTTGGCAAAGGTGGCAAAAATTTAAATGACTGGGATCAACATTTAAGAGTAATGACGACTGTGGAGGACAGGTGAAGAAGAGAGTACAGGCAGGCTTGAGAGGCTGAAAAAGAATGCCATGAGTGATTTGTGGCAGACAAGTACCAGTAAAAGTGAAAGAGAAGGTCTACAAGAGGATAATAAGACCAGCTATGTTATATGCTTTAGAGACAGTGTCATTGACAAAAAGGCAGGAGTCAGAGCTGGACATGGCAGAGTTACAGATGTTAGGATTTGCACTGGGTGTGATGAGAGTGGACAGGATTAGCAATGTGTATATGAGAGGGTTAGCCCATGTTGGACGGTTTGGAGACAAAGCCATAGAGTAGCGGGATTATGTTGGTTTGGACATGTGCTGAGGAGGGATGCTGAGTATACTGGGAAAAAGATGGTAAGGATGAAGCTGCCAGGTAAGAGGAAAAGAGGAAGGCCTCAGATAAGGTTCCTGGATGTGGTGAGAGAAGACATGCAGGTGAGTGGTGTGACAGACCATGATGCAGAGGACAGGCAGAAATAGCAACAGATGATCCATGGCAGTGATCCCTAATGGGAACAGCCAGAAAAAAAATAAGGAGCTGCTGTAATGCCAGTTTTTACAGATTTGCCAATGATTTTCCAGACATAACACAACTCTATGAGTAAATGACTACAAATATGAGGCACACATATGGTTAGTGTGCATAACACTGGAGAGTTTAATGGTATGATCTCAGTATATCACATGCAGTTCAACACACACACACACACACACACACACACACACACACACACACACACACACACACACACACACACACACACACACACACATCTGCAGCAGTACTTTACTATGCAAATACCATGTATAGATCTCTCACATTTTTGAGACAAACGAGTATATCATAGTTGTATTCACAAGTAAGATATGGATATGTATGACATCCCAGTAGCTGGCCAAGCATTGTCACAGTCAGTATTGTTCAACACACACTCCAGTAGTAGTCATATGTGAGCCATCCTTTCCTTGGGTAACTCATTGGCCTGACCTATGATCTATGTCACTGCAGACAGACTCAGATGCTATAGCCATAGGTTCTGATGAGTAATATATCAGTACAGCAAGTCTTGTTGAGACATATATGATAACCATTATATTTCCCATTATTACACACCCTCTACTGCAGTCCATTACATGCTTACTTGTTTGACATACCTGTTTTCTTTATTTCAAGTGTAGGTGGTTATATCCTGCTTGTTTTTTTTTTTCACTGTTTCTCTCCCTCTCAAGGATGTAGGGTGTATATCTATTTTGCATAGGTACCAGCTTGCCTTTTGTAGGTAATGCTCATGAGCAGATGATGGCCTGTGAACCAATTGGTGTCCCCCACTTGCTAATTGCATGCAAAACAGCTGTGTAGTTATTCATATAGCCAATGGCATGGCGACACACTCCTATAATTGAGTACTTTATGTGGGCATTTGCCCTTTTCCTTGCCAGTGAAGAGAACTTCATGGAGGTGTGTGAACAACAGCATCACAGAGGGTATTTGGAATGCCTCTTACAACCAAAATAGTGGAGACAGACCAACAATGGAGGAGAATTTTCCAGACATAGAGGCAGAATGTAAGTATTGCTGTTATACATTTGGATTAATGCTAGTCTAACAGGGTTTGTGTAGACATGGAGTTTCTGTGTGATTTTAACTGTGATAGTGTTATGTGTTTGACATAACTCTCAACTGTAGTGCTATCTGCAGGATGGCAAGAGTTTGGACTCCTATGTTTGGTGTGCTCCTCAGACATTTTTTGCCTTTGGAAAATCTATAGCATACTCTTGGGATTGCAGTCAGTAACTGCTAATATCCATTTGTGTTTCTGACCTCATATCCCTTTGAAAAGATATGTTATAACTAACCCTGTTACACAAGCAACTTTCTCATTTTATAACAGCAATATTTCAAATATGCCCCTGTTTTTGGGCCTCTGTCCCACAATTATGTCAGTCTTTGTGCAGATGTCATGCAGTAAGAGGCTGATAGGTATGGTATATGATTATTTAGTGCCTACATTCCTGATATCATTGCAGTGATGTATCAGACTCCCAGACAGGTTATGTGGAAGAGGCCTTATATATGAGGGGAAAGCTTGGACATTCTGTGGGACTCTGTACAGTTGAGATGTCTGTGTATTTCTGGAAATTGTTGACAGACTGTTAGGATTGTGTAGCAGTGTAGTATGTCAATGTTATTTGGCCTGTGTAGGGTGGGGGGTGGATATATGTGTTATGGCTCCTTTCCTATCTGCCTGTGCATGCTGCTCCTGTTTCTGGTGGTCTAGTGGCTGTATATGTTTGTAGGGGCAGACTGAGACATGTCCCATACCACGGTCAGGCATCATACTACACTGTGAATTGGGCCAGTGTATGTAGGGGTAGTGTGTGAGTGGCAAACATGTTGAGATGTTTTTGTTCACACAGTCCTTATACTGTACTGTTCCTTTGGCTTACTGGTATGTCACCATGACTGTGGTGGAATTGGTTGTGGGTATGCACTTTCACACTAGTGCCTGTTTTTCAGTGCTGTTACACCCTGTAGTGCCTGATATATTTACCAGTACATGTGTAATTCCCCCTAGCATATTTGGGTTAGTGTTGTGTCTGTCTGACTGTAGTTTGGACAGTGCTTGGTGCCATGCTTAGCAGCTTAGTGTAGTTTCCCTAATGTGACTTTATGTCCAGATATTTGTAGGATATACTGCTGCCTGAACCCCATAAGTGTTGTGCATTTCTGACACATCAGTGGGATGATGTGAGGATTTCAGTCACTAACTAGTGAGAAGTAATTGAGGGTTGAACTGGTGCTATTTCAATCAATATATGTTAGGACAGACATGAGGGTGTTACTGCAGCAATTGTGTCCACTTATCTACGCCAGTATTTCAGATATGTCCCTATTTTCATGCCTCCCTTCCATTTTGTCAGGTGTGGTCCAGATTCATTGCACTAAGAGGTTCTGAGCCTACCTCTTGACTGTCCGGATTGTTGCAGTATATCCACGTTTATATATATATATATATATATATATATATATATATATATATATATATATATAAATAATACATATATCTCTATTTATATTATGTATATATTTTCCATATATATGAATCTCCATACATATATACATGTGTGTATGTATAAATACAAAACCTGACTGATTCTATGGAATCTTTGCCCTACTGTTAATGGCTCTACTGCATGATATGTTTGAAAAAGCATCAGCAATCTTTGCAACTCAAACTGTGTAGTGGTACATTGCTCTGACTATGGTATAGAGGACTCTGTGTTCAAGACTTGGCAAGGCTGTTTATTTTGTTGCTAGGCAGAACAGTGGCTGATGGAAACAGAGTGATTAAAGCAGTTTTAACCAGTTGTAGTCAGGTTTGTGCAATTTGCATGACGCTAAGCGATGCCAACACATGGTTAAATGTACAGATGCTTAATCTATGTTGGCTTCACTTAGCAATGTTTACCAGTGCACAAATCTGCTTAGATGAGCTACCTACTGCTTAGCATTCATGTCTGAGCAATGCTTAAACCTGCTAAGCATAGTTGTGCATTGCTTATCATTGCTCATAGTCCAATCTTATAAAATATTTATATATATATTTTTATATGCATTATATTATATAATAATAATAATATATTATTATATTGTTATTATAATATTATATTATCTTATAATATAATTATATTATGTTATATTATATTATATGTTATGTATTTGTTGTTATATATTTTTTATAAAATATAAAATGTGCTTTCATTACAGTAGCAAGAGGTGGAACTATACTGTATGGGACACATATATACATGGGTGGTTTCACATGTTATATGCACTCACACTTCCATTTTACACCAGCTACACTACCCTGGGTGACAAAAATAACTGACCACATATTTTAATATGAATATAGTACTTTTAACACTGCTATCCCATGTAAAATTGGATTGCCTGTTGTAGTACTCAAACCGTGTATGCCTGCATGCAAAGCTGGGACTCTGACCACTACACTACCTTGGTTTGGAGATTTGAGCTGTTTATTTTTCTTTATCTCCTATTGCATATTAATACTATATTACTATATTAAATGGAGAGTATTGAGGTTTTCGGCATTGAGGACTGCTATCATGACATAATGGCATACATTTCAGTTTCAGACTTGTATCCTTTAGAACATTCATGCTAATGCATAACCTGTTTTCTATCAAATTTGTGGCTGTCCTCTGTGCAGATGGGATGACACTCAGGCTATGGTTAACTACACTGCAAGATGTGTCTGAGAGCCCATGCCTATGTTCATGTAGGACGCAGCCATGAATGGTATCAGGCCTACCTCTATGTGTTGCCTTTGAGAGGGCATTACAGACATGCTTCCTGATCATGAGAGGAAGGGGGCAGGTGCTGTACATGCACATGTGTACCTATGGGGGGACAGGGGGATGAAGTTTACACTTAACCTGTCTGGAACAAATTGCCTATATCTGTGGCATATGTGTATGTGGTGGAGTTGACAACCACTACAGAGCAGATATGTGTGTTGCATCTGCAATTGCAGACACATGTCTGGAAGGGCTAGTGATTGGCCTTGGTGGATGTATCCAGTTTGCACTCAAAGATAGCCTTAGTGCACATCACCTGTGACCTTATTTGCCTGTGCAGAACAAGGTGACATCGCTGCCAATGAGGCACCTGTTCCTTCTTTGCCCGTCCTGCAATTATTTCTACCTCTGATGGTAGTTGTGCATTGCTGCTGTCCAACAAAGGCATTCAGCCTGCCTTGACGGGGGTTGATGTTGTCCTGTCAGGTATTGCTCAGGTCATACAGCTATGTAGGTGCCCACATTATATTGTGGTGTGGGCCTGGACTCTGCTGCTAGTTTCAACATAAGGGAGGCCCTTCATGTGGGCCTTGCCCCTTTTCCTTGCCTGTGCAGGGGACATTACAGAGGTGTGGGGGCTACAGCTTTACAGGAAGTAGTTTGGAATACCTCACAGGACAGGGCATATGGAGACAACCCAACAACATGGGTGACAAAGCTCCAGAATTGGGTACAGATTGTGTGTCATTGGTGGTGTTATACACATGGAGGGTTGCTAGATTGACAGGGTTCATCTGGTCATGCATTTACTGAGGGACTTGACATTTGACAGTGATATGCCTCTGTCATACCTCTCAAATGGCATGTTGTCCACAGAGCGGCCAGAGGTTTGCCTGTTATGTTTGGTTTGTTCCTCGAACAATGGCTGTTTTTGTGGGGTCGATAGGATAATGTGAGGATTGTAGTTGAAAAATGAATTATCAAGGTTTTGCTTACTGTGATGGATCCAAAGTCTTCTTAAGACACTAAAGTCTTGCTGGCTGGATTCTGTTGAAAACAAAGTCTAGTTATAATTGCATTTACAGTCTGTTGCCCACAGTAACTTGCAGAATGTACACCGATGCAGCACCAAACTCTGTCACTTTTAGAGAGTAACCAATAAATAACTTTTTATAACAAACCACATGTACTGCTTTTGCAGCTTTAGTAACACTGTACCATTTTACTTATCGATCAGCACAGAAGATACATTTCCTGTACAATATACCCCTCCTAACAATTTCATTTGCTATAGTCTTTTTATAGTGATTTTACATCCTGTTTTTTTTCTCCTTGATATTCTACTTTGGTCTCTGTATGAAAACATCTGTTTGCTAGTTTTTGCAGAAAAATATGTTTTCATCCTGTAGAGAAATAATGCTGGTATTGTCTTTTAAGGCAACATCTTGTACAAATGCTCACTTGAAAGCATATCCATTCAAACTTCCCTGCTTAACAGTGTCATATGATAGAAACATGTTCAGATTGTTTTCCTGTTGTCTATTCTTTAAGGAACCAGGTTAGCTTTCTTAATGACAATGTGAAATGCAAACATCCTGTTTTTACATTTTTGCTAAGTCTGTAAGAGGTCAGCTTTCTTGCTGACAGTGTGAAATTCATACATTATTGCTGATTCTGTAGGAAAACATGTCCATTAACAAATTCCTTATTTTTCAACCCTTAGTCATTTAGTATGGATGCTAATCACATATTACTAAATGGTATTTCTACATTTAAGCAAGCCTTATTGTATACCTTATTTATTTTGCATATTTGTAGCAGAATTAATTTGTCTTTTATTCACTGTTAAATACACACTAACAATTCCCTCTTTTTATTTTTAAAACAATTTATACTAATATGTATCTTTTGTCAGATTTTACAGAACACATTAAGAAACAAAATATTTAGTCTTCTTTTGATACAAGTCAAAATGCAGTTTTACATAGTTGATATAATGATATTAAGTACTACTAAAACTGAATGTATTTAACAACTTTTTCTTTTGTAGACCATTCTGTGAAAATATTTTATCAGTTATGCTGCTTTAGTTTTATTTTTAACTTAATTTATTATTTTGCAATCATAGAATTTCATTTATGACTTAGAACTGTTCCAGTAACTCTTTTCAGCTGCTGAATTAAATATTTACTTTTACTAATCATTTTATACCAAAAGATTAGAGATATACTAATATCTATAAGAGACAAGAACTATGTGCTACTGCAAATGTTATTTAGTGCTATAAATATACAGTTTCAATGTAATGTTGACCATAACATTGTGATCATATCTATGAACTGCCCATTAACACCTAGGTAAAGTACTGAATTGGGCTTAGATAATAAATATTTGAATGTAATTATTAAAAAAAAACATGATTATACATTGAAGAATGCTATTTACATATTAGTCCATTAGCTGTACGAGTACAATATTTTAATATAATTTTCCTCTAACTGGGGTAACCAGTACTGGTACTGATAAAATGGTGGTTCCAAAACCAGTAATAAAACTGCAATGTAAAACCAGTGATAAAATTGCAACTAGTAATAAAATTACAACTTGACAAATTGCTTTTGAACTTGTTACTTTGCAATGCATCCTATACAGTATATATATATATATATATATATATATATATATGCTGACTGTTTGCTACTCATCCATTTCAATCTAGTGAGTACCCTGGACCCATTTTTTTAATTTCATTTGTACTGAATTCTTTTGTATTTGTACATACAAAGACTGTACAGTACATTTAGTCTAATCTTACAAATTTAGTAACATTAGCATCAAGCAAAATCTTAGAAAATTCTTGTGTCTCTAGAAGTATCTAGTGGAATTGCCACCAGAGGCAACTTCATACCCAACAATTATAAGCATTCATGTGTTTTGCATACCAACATTGTCTTGCCAAAAACATATTAAAAATACAATAATAATTAGCATAATAGCTATTAGCAACTTGTAAAATATCTTATTTTGTCAGGTTTATTCTGTATACCAGTATTTCTAATGCACTAATACCTGTTTTCCCCTCCCCCCTAAAAGAGTATTGTCAAGATTGAAAGAGATAATATTTTTCTTCCTGTAGCTCAATTTTAGACCCTTCTGCAATACTGCTCACACAGTCAGTGTAAAACGGAGAAAGTACCCCCCCCCCTGTAGTACTGCAGTATTGTTTATTTGCTTTATGCTGTGGGAATAGAATGTATGTCAGCCCAACACTTTGCTTATACATTTGCTTTATTATGTTACTAACAAACTATGGAGCTTTGTCTGATTTGATCATTTTTTTTTATAAAGTTTTTGCTGTTTACCCTCCTGCATAATTGATTTGAACTGTATGCATATTATGGCCCATCTGCTGGCTATACTTGATGTAACCGAGTTTTTTTTACTTTTAACATTTACTTGCAGACAGATTATCAGTGACATGTATGCACAATTGTGATGTTTTATTATAATTACCAAATAGTGTTACGTGTGAACATTTTACAATTATGTTTTAATAACAATAATGTATTAGAAAAACTCAAGCCACTTGTCTGGCAATCAGTCTTCTTTTTTACCTTATCTGCTCCATATTTCCTGTAACTATTTATCCATTCTGGGAAGGTCTGAGCTTACATTTTAGACTCTGTAGACCAGAGTTAACCCTTTTAGCATTTTCCTTTAATCATGTTAATACACTTGCAGCTTGATATTAGAATGCAATTGTAAAAACACTCAGTATTATATTTGTGATTTGCATAACTATGCATTTATACTACATAAATATACAGTACTTCACAATTAGCTTACATGTTTTTCTTTAATTTTGATTTCAGTATTTTTTTATTTATTTAACTGCTCTGCCATTTATTTTACAAAGACTGTTTAACTAATATCTGTGATTTTATTTCTTTTTAAAATTCAGAACTTTAACTGTTTGGTATGGTGTTACTATACAATTATAAAAATTGTAAAAAACAAAATAGATATTAGTTTAACAAGCACATGCTTATTTACATTATTTACATTTGCTGCTGTCTGCCTTTTGCTCTTGTACATTGTACTTTAGATGAAAAGAAAATACATGTATGTAAGTCTTGTGACTTCAGATTTTTACTGTTATTAACAACTCTCATTTGATTTTTATGCACTAGAACTGTTTTTGTTTACCTTTTGACTGTGCTATGAGAATGGCAGTCATATGCTCTACTTTACTGTAGTGCTAATAAGTGTTTTGCTGTAACTGAATTAAAGTTTTCAGATCCTGACATGTATGCTTAACCATTTTCAAAACACATGCATATTGTAACATATATTTCTTTTGTACAGATCAGCTGTGGTTTCCAGCTCTTTTGCAATGTTTTCTTAAGCTCAGCTGTTATATGCAGGAGGTCAGCCTCTGTCAGTTCAGCTAATTTATTTTCTTTGTCCTGTAACTGCTGTTCAAGAGTTTTCTGTAATGTTGCACAGTCTTCTGAAAATTTTCAGTAACTTGTTCTGCTGAATCTAAAACTCCTATGCAGTTTTGAAAAGTTTGTATAACTTGTCTAAACTTCCTGAACTCATTGTGTCTGTCTTTTAGAAGTTTATTAAATTCAAGCTGTACTACAGTTTCTATCAATAACTGATTTGACTGCTGTTGTAACTCTGAAATAAAAAAAAACTTTCACAAGTGGTGACAGAACATAACTGTCCAACATCTGAATATAATGTAAGCATATTAACTTTTTCTGGTTCTTTACCATTAAATTTTTCATTTGGACAGTCTAAACTTTGAATAATGGCATGCACTGTATTTTTATAACATTGTACACAGAAAGCAGTTTCACATGATTTGCACCATAAACATTTATCATACGACACATGGCATTCTTTGAGATACCAGTCAAATACTGTAATACATTTGTATAATGCCTTACTATCAACTTGCCCTAATAAGGTTTTAGATTTAAACACAAACCACAAAATTACGAAAACCAAAAACAAAGGCAAGAAAAACCAAGGATAATTTGAATAAAACAAATGAATGAAACGCTTTGGTAAAGAGTGTGCTTCACCCTCTACTGTGAATATCAGATACAAAATAAAAAGTAGAATTCAAGATAAAATAAAAATAAAAAAACAAAAACCAAAATGGTTCGAAAAGAAGTATAAGAGAACTAGATGTTCTTCTACAAAACAAAAAATGTAAAATATATATAAAGTAAAACAAAACATTATAGAATAATTTTGAAAGTTGATATTTCCTTTTCAAATATATATAATAAAAAAAAATCAACAATACAAAACACACATTAATACAATAAATAGCTAAATATACTATCCAAAGCATAAAAAGTTTTTAATTTAAGTTTAGTAAACCTCATTATCGGAAAAAACAAAAAAAAACCTAAAAGTTTATGAAAGTGTCAAAAAGAAAAAAATTTTAACTTACTTAATGTACAAAAAAACATGTATTTAACATCTTAAAAATTAATAATTGTCAATATTATTCACCCTATCATCTATTATTTTTCATCTATATCTAAAAATTCAATAAATGTAATAAGTAATAATTAAAAAATTCGTATGTCACATGTATTGAATATATTAAATCCATAACATACTTATAAATATTATATATATTATGAATATTGATAAAAAAATATATAAAAAAAAATTTATAAAATTAAAAATAAATTATTATTATTAATAGTATAATATATGTATATAAAATAAATGTAAAAAAAAAAATACAATTTAAATTACAAATGTGTTCCTGTTATGTTAATGTAAATATGTATTATTATTATTATCTTTTTAAGGGCTAAAGAATTAAGAATATATATTATAGATATATGTTAGATAAGAGGGTATCGGTATGGTGGTCCTTATTTGCCATTAACTCATCTATATCTCCAAGCTCATCTCACATTGGAACACCAGTCATTTGTTCTTTGATGTAAATTAATAAAATTTAAAATTAATAGTTGTGGCTCAAGTATATATGCTTAATAAGCTTTATTATAGTATTCTTTTGCTAATAGCATAGCTATGTATGTATTGCTTTGATTTTTTTTTTCTTTGTTTTTTCTTAAGGCCTTACATTGTAGGCATAACATTGTTCACATAGTGCTGCATAAATGACACCTTTACACTCACAATTATATTTTTTATGTATTTTATATACCTTCACTTCATTTACTTCTTTTTCTTAAAATCATTGTGGGCAGTGGATGCATTATTAGTGCTACACATACCATGGAATGTTGTGTGGTGTGGTTTCATCTTCTTTTCTAAAAAAAGCTTTCAAATTATAATTCCTTCTATAAATAACTTGGTTTCTACCGCTCTCATTGGTTTTCAGTTTGCGTTTTGTTTTAACAAGGTTTTAGATTTACTAATGTGCTGTGTATACCAACACTGCAGTTTACTCCATATTTTATCTGGTTGTTCTGTTGCATTAAGAGTAAAGCTTGGCTTACACCTGCTTGAATTCTGTCCAATAGCATCCATACTAAAAATGTGACACAGAAAAAGGTCTTACCACTCAGCAAGAGAACAGGTGATCAGGCTACTGTTGCAGATGCCTGGACAATTTTCAGACTCACTCGAGAAGCTGGTGAAACACAGCAGGTAGTGAACTGCTGTAAAAAGTTGGTGTTTAACTTTCTTGGAGAATTTCTGGCACTGCAACTTTCCTGCATTGCAGGCTTAATCTGGATTCAGACATCTAAGAATCTTTACTGCTGCAAGCTGCATAAACTGGAGTACTTCTGTTTAGGATTTGCACATATGTACAAATGTTAGTTACTGCAATTTGACTGAAGTGACCCTCTGCAGGCCTTACCACTCCCTCTGTTTTTGAATGCAGGCTAGGCTCACCATTGAAAAATTATCAGGCTGCTGCTTACTGTGATTGATCCAGCCTTCTTAAGACACTAAGGACTTGCTGGCTGGATTCTGCTGAAAACAAAGTCTAATTATAATTGCTTTTACAGTCTGTTGCCCAGAGAAGCTTGCAGAATGTAGACTGATGCAGCACCAAACTCTGTCACTTTAAGAACAGTAACCAATAAATAACTTTTTTATAACAAACACGTACTACTGTTGTAGATTTAGTTCCACTGTACCACTGTACTTCTTGATCAGCATAGAAGATAACTTTCCTGTACAAACTACCTCTCCTAACAATTTCAGTTGCTATAGTCTTTTTATAGTGGCTTTGCATCTTGTTTTTCTCCTTGGTATTCTATTTTGGTCTTTGTATGAAAACATCTGTTTGCTGGTGTTTGCAGAAAAATATGTCATCCTGTAGAGAAATAATACTAGTATCGTCTTTTAAGGAAACATCTTGTGCAAATGGTGACTTGATGAAAGCATATCCATTCAAACTTCCCTGCTTAACAGTGTCATATGATATAAACATATACATATTGTTTTCCTGTTGTCCATTCTTTAAGGAAGCAAGTTAGCTTTCTTAGTGACAATGTGAAATGCATACATCCTGTTTTTTACATTGTTGCTAAGTCTGTAAGAGGTCAGCTTTCTTAATGACAGTGTGAAATGCATACATTCTTGCTGATTTTGTAGGAAAACATGTCCATTAAGCAAATTCCTTATTTTTCAAGCCACAGTCATTTAGTATGGATGACAATCACATACTACTAAACTCTATTTCTACATTTAAGCAAGCTTTATTTTATACCTTACTTATTTTGCATATTTGTAGCAGAATTAATTTCAATCTTTTATTCACTATTAAATACACTCTAACAGTAGTCACTAACTGTTGACATCCATTGGTGTTCCAGACATGTTACAACAACACGTGTAACACCAGCTACTGTTTCAGTTTGTAACACATTAGGGGTGATATGCCCCTCTTTCTGTCCCCCTGTTCCCCCAAGTATGTCATGCAGTGCAGCTGTCCTGCACTACAAGGTGCAGAGGTATGATATATCATTAATTACTGACTACACTCCAGTTATCATCTCAGTGACCTAGAAGACTCCTGGCTGTGGTATGCAGCAGTGGGCAGGATTATGATTCCACACCCTGGAAATTCTGTGGATATCTGTACATATGACAGTTATGTATGTCTAGCCATTGTGAACAGACTGCCAAGATGGTGTAGCAGTGTTGTGTGTAGATTTGTGTTGGGTTGTGTGGGGAGAGTAGCAGATGTGAGTGCCATACATCCTTTACCTATCTCACTGTGCATGCTGCTATGGCTGCTGGTGGTCTATCAGGTCTGTATTCTTGTAGGGGCAGACTGTGAAATGTCCTGAAACACTTCAGGATTCCCTGTACACTTTGATTTTGGCCAGCATATGTCAGTGTACTGTGTGACTGGCAATCAGGATAGGTTTATTCAGACAGTTGTTCTACTCTGGAGTTTATTTTGGGTAGGGGTATGTTGCTGTGACTGTGCTGCAAATGTTTTTATGTGAATATTTTTGCACCATTATCTGCTTTCTGCTTTTCACTACAGTTCCATCCCTGTAGTGCATGCTATACTTGAATATACATGGGTAATTGCCCAGACCTGATGTGGGTGGGGTGTTGTGTTGGTCTTACTGTACTTCATAAGGTGCTGGATGACATGCTTGGCAGCTGTCAGAAGATTTCCATCTGTTACATGACTTCGGTCACACCCCTCCACTGTCCAGAAGCCTAGGCACTGTCCAGATGTGTGGCTCATATGTTTGGTCTGTTCCCAAACAGTTGTTGTCCTTGGCTAATCAGTAGGATACTCTGGGGAATGCAGTCAGTAAATACTAACATCCATTGTTGTTACTGACTTCATATCCCTCAGAAAAGATATGTGACAACAAACCCAGTAACACCAGCAACTGTCTAAATTTATGAAAGCAATATGTCCAATATACCCCTGTGTCTGGGCCTCTGTCCCCCAATTATGTCAGGCTTTGTCTAGATGTCATGCACTAAGAGGTTCAGAGGTATGTAGTATCATTATTTATTGCCTTCATTCCTGCTACCATCCCAGTGATGTCATAGACCCACAGACATGTAGTAAGGAAGCGGACATAGATATGAGTCCTGTTCCTATACATTCTGTGGGAAACTATACATTTGAGAAATCTGTGTATGTTTGACCATTGTTAACAGGCTGTCAGGATTGTACAGCAGTGTAGTGTGTACATGCTATTTGCACTGTGTAAGGAGGGGTGTACATGTGAGTGTCATGGGCCCTTTCTATCTGACTGTGCATGCTGCTCTGGTTTTTTGTTCCCTATCACCTGTATATGTTTGTACAGGCAGACCATGACATGTCCCATAACACCTCCAGATTCCCACTACATTGGGACTTGGGGCAGTATATGTAGGGATAATGTTTGAGTGTCAAATGGGATATTGTTGCTCGCATAGTCATTATACTGTAGTGTTCAGTGTGCTTACTGGTATGTTGCTGTGACTGTGGTGCAATTGGTTGTGGGTATGCACTTTCACACCAGTGTCTGTTTTCCACTAGTGTTACATCCGTGTAGTGCCTGTTATATTTGCAAATGCATGAGGACAGCCCCAGAGCTGGATTTGGGTAGTGTTATGTCAATCTGATTGTAGCTTGGATGTTGTTTGGTAGCTGAGTGTAGTTTGCCTAATGTTGTGTTATGTCCACACATTTGTAGGATGTCCAGTTTTCTGGCCTATATCTTTGGTCTGATCCCCATAACTGTTGTGTATTCCTGACACATCAGTGGGATGCTATGGGGATTGAGGTCACTAACTAATGAAAAGCAATTGAGTCCCAAACTTGTGATATTTCAGTCAATATATGTTAGGACATACAGTGTTACTACAGCAACTTTCTCAGCTTATCTACTCACATATTTTGGATATGTCCCTGTTTTCAGGCTTTTGTCCCCCCACTTTGTCAAGCTTGGTCCAGATTTATTACACTAAGAGGTTCTGAGCATACCTCTCCACTGCCAGGATTTTCACAGAATGTCCAGATGTTTGGCCCATACTTTTATTCTGTTCCACAATTTATTTGTATATGTCTGGTAAATCACTGTGATGATCTAAGGATTTACGTCAGTAAATAATGACACAACATTTCAGTTTACATCCTTATATCCTTAAGTAATTGTCTGCTGAAATGCACCCTGTTGCCATAGCAAATGTCTTCATTTCTATCAGCAATATTTGAAATATGTCCCTATATGTGGCCGATTCCCCCTCCCCATTTTACAGCCTTTGCAGAGGTTTCTTGCACTAAGAGGTTGAAAGGAATAGTTCCGAGTTATGACTGCACTGCATGTTGTATACATACATGTATATATATATATATATATATATATATATATATATATATATATATATATATACATTCCTTCTTTTATATATTTATATATGTATATCTATATTAGGTATCTACTTTTTCATATATATATGTTTCAACAGATATATATATATATAAATATATATATATATGTGTGTGTGTGTGTGTGTGTGTATATATATATATATATATATATATATATATATATATATATATGTGTGTGTGTGTGTGTGTGTGTGTATGTGTGTGTGTGTGTGTGTGTGTGTGTATATATATATATATATATATATATATATATATATATATATATATATATATATATATATATATATATATATATATATATATATATATATATATATATATATGTGTGTGTGTGTGTGTGTGTGTGTGTGTGTGTGTGTGTGTGTATGGGTATATGCCTATATACAACACATGAATGATTCCACAGAGCTTTCTCCCTAATGTTGTATGCCTCTATTGCATGATATGTTTGAAAAAGCAGCACTAGCTCTTACAGTTGAGATGGTGTAGTGGTAAATTTCTCTCACAATAGTGTATAGGGTCATGGGTTTGAGACTTGTGACTGATGTTTTTTTTATTTTTCATTAATGTTAAATGACCAGAACACATGATATGTTTGTTAAAGCATTACAGATTTTCATACCACAGATTGTGTAGTGGTATGTTGTGATTGTAAAGCACAGCATCCTGAGTTTGAGACTTGGCAAGGCTGACTATTTTGTTTCTGGGCAGAACAAGTCTGATGAATACAGAGTGATTAAGGAACTTTTAAGCAGTTGTAAGCGGGTTTGTGTGACGGTAAGCAATGCCAAGCTACAGTTAATCCGTTTTAGCTTCACTTACCCGCGCTTATTCCTGCTTACCCCCATACTAATTTCTTTAAAAGAAAAGAAAAAGGGGTGATAAGAAAGTGGTGAAAAAGGGGGCACTCAGACGTTGGACAGTATGAAAAGTAGCTATGGATGTGCAGGATGGGTGTATGAAATGTCCATAGCTGTCCATTTCTTCTACAGCAACAGCTGTGAATTTATACAGAATTTGGAGGTGAATTCCGACACTCATACCCCTGAGAGAGGGGTGAGGACAATAGTAATGTTTTGTCAAGCCAATTGCACCAGATTACATGTGTCCAGTGGACACGTGTGCAAAATGGATAGCTATATATGGGACGAAATTTTTTTGTTTTTTGGAAACAGATGCCATTTTTTTTAAGATTAGAATGGGATGTTGGGGAAGGATAGTAGGTATATTTTGGGAGGTAATTTGGGTAGGAAGACAGACGAGATAACAGACAGGGGCAATATATGACACATGTGGGGGGTAAACACCTTGGACGGGGAGGGTGGTTGAGAATCAGATGCCCATGAGCCCCCAAAGGGATACAGTGGGACTGAGGTCCCAACCCATGGGAAATTACCACTGCATCTTCACGGCCTCAAAAGTGGCTGTGCTGGAGGCTGGACAGGAGGGGCAGGCTGACCCTCAAGTTCCACCAGGTGGTCCTCAATGGGGCGCAGCTGTCCACCAAACTTCTTTTGGATGGCACTATGCACCAAACCCTGGACCTGGCTATGAGTGATGTTTTCCTGTCCACGCACACTCCCAGGGGGGACAGGTGCCGTCCCCTGAGGCAGTTCCACCCAAAGGTGGTGCAAGACCAGCAGATGAGGAGGTCCCGGGTTGGGTCCCAGACATGTTTGGGCCTAGTGCCACAGCCAGATGAGGTGGGACAGGTGGATCCACTGGGATCTGCTTTCTCAAACATGCTATGGTGTTGAGATTTTACAAAATATGTTGGTTAGTCATGAACAAAACATTTCAAAACTTGTTTTAACAACATGGATGGGTGTTCCAATTAACCCAAAACAACAGATTTGAAACAGTTGCATAGCAAACAGAACACATGCATAAATGGAACAACAGTAGGCATCATAATGGCATGCAAGTTACATTGATAGCAACAGGCCACTGATGATAGTATTTGAACGGGAACATTAATCAAATGATTCAATATTTGTAGAAAAATAGGACACATGTCCCAACAGTAGTTTTAGAGAAAAACATACCCGTTGATTATGTGTATGAATTATGGGTGCAAATAGGATGGGGGAGAGAGAAAGATGTCAATTAACAACTGTATAGGCTTCAACTGCTCACAACTGCAATTATCATTAGTCTACTCATTACTCTCCAGGAATGACCTCACTTTATATCTACCTATGGCATGAGGTTGGGCAGTGGAATGTTTTTACACAGTGTATTGCTAAAGCCTTCTTAAAGCTAATACATACATTTCCTTACCTGGCAGACCTGTGGAGGAAATATCTGTTAACACTACCTGACTGCTTCTACACATATTCACATATTCAAGGTTACATATGTGACACTGACAGGGGTGCCCTGCACTCATGCTGTATGTGTGTGTGCTACTGTCATACTCTGCCTGGATTTCTGTCACCCTGGGTATTGGCAGTGGTGACCACTAGCTGTTACAGAGTGACACTTGAGGGACATTTATCGGAAGAAACCGCTTGGTGTATGTACTTATCTTGCTGTCATTTGCAGCCTTGGGACTGGTCAGTGGAATATTTGTACACAGTGTATTAATAAAACCTTCTTACAGCTAATAGAAACAATTCCTTACCTGGCAGACCTGTGGGGGAAATTTCTGTTAACACTACCTGACTGTTTCTACACGTATTCACATATTCAAGGTTACATATGTGACACTGACAGGAGTGCCATGCACTCATGCTGTTTATGTGCTACTTCTATACTCTGCCTGGATTTCTATCTGTCATCCTGGGTATTGACAGCAGTGACCACTAGCCATGACAGCGTGACACATGAGGGACATTTATCGGAAGAAACTGCTTGGTGTATGCACTTATCTTGCTGTCATTTGCAGCCTTGGGGTTGGACAGTGGAAGTGCTGGACACAGTGTATTATTACACCCTTCTTACAGCTAATAGAAACATTTCCTTACCTGGCAGACTTGTTGGGGAAATTTCTGTTAACACTACCTGAGTGTTTCTACACATATTCAAGGTTACATATGTGACACTGACAGGGGTGCCTATCAATCACATACACAGGCTGGACTTTGGTAAACACTAATTGATACTAATACTTACACACCTCTGAGATATTCTGTGCCCATGCGTCTTGGGTCCACTGGTCTAAGAGCTCCTTCTTTCCATGCTTGAGGTCAGCAAAATGGTGCCGTACCTGCTCACCAGTTCAAGGGATGCCAGTAGCACTGGTGAGATCATGTGTGAGATGGTCCTAGGCCTCTGCTTTATACTGGGAGCCCTGGTACTGGCCCTGCAGCAGTCTCCCCTCATGGTCTTTCACTAAGAGTCCAACCATGACCCTGGACTCCTGAATGCCCCAGCGTTGCAACCTAAAGTACGATCCCTCTCCTATGCCAGCCATAGTGCCTGCAAATATGAGCTGCAACTGGTTATAGCTGTATTCCCACCTGTAAGGTTTAAATAGAGCCATATTCCCACCTTTTGTCATCATTGTACCATTTTGAATATGCTGAGCTAAGCTAAGTGATGCACAAACCTGCTTAGCTAAGGTTGGCAGTGCTTAAAGGGATAGATGTTGAGCACTGCTTACCAATACACAAATCTACTTAGCTGGGCTACTTATTGCTTAGCATTTACATTTAAGCAATGCTTACACCAGCTTAGCATAGATGAACACAACTTAGTATTTCTCAAATTTCGTTTTATAGAGTATCGGAATTGTGGGATTGATTCATCATTACTGACATATTATAATTTTAAGTTTACCTTCCATGACATCCCTCTATGTGCTTTTATTAAATTTTATTCTTGTGTGACTATACTGTATGGGGCACTTGTATTTATATGGGTGTTTCACATCTTTTCTAGACTTATATCTCACTTTTAGACCTGCTACACTACTCTGGGTGACAAAAACAGTTGCTAAATAATTTAAGTTTACAAAAATAATTTTAACTCTACTTTCCCATAGAAAAATAAGCTTGTTGTTTCGGTACTCGAACCATGAACGCATGCATGTAAAGCCAGGACTCTAACCACTACACTGTCTCAGCTTGGAAACTTCACCTGTATATTTGCATTTATCTCCTATGGGATGTTTAAGCTATGCTAAGTGGAGGGCCATAATGCACACACCTGCTTAGCTATGCTTAAACATTCGTTAGGCTAGAAAAAATATATATATTATTATTATATTGTTATGTTATATAAGTGAGCCTTGTGGTGTTCTGACAACTCCTTGAGGACTGCAATTGTTCAATAATGACATTCATTTGGTTTTCAGGCTTCTATCCTTCAGGGACTCCTGCTAATGCATGTCCTGTTTTCTATCAACTTTCTAAGTGTGTGAGGGCAATTTTTCAGATGTGTCCTTATTTTATTATTTATTCCCTCCATTACATGTGCCTTTGTCAACATGCACTGCTGGACGGGAATATTGGCATACATTTGCTTTCAGACTTCTACCCTTAAGTAATTCATGCTAATGCATGACCTGTTTTCTATCAACTTTTTATGTTTAGTGGGCAATATGTGTGTTTTGTCCCTTTTGAGGGATTTATCCCTCATTATTTGTACATTTGCACACATTTCCTGCTTTAGCAGGTTGCGGAGGTGTCGTAAGGTACTTTGGCAATGCAGGGTGTGTGTCACAGAACCTGTCATACCCCCTGCATTGCTTTCCTGTTGCCACTGTTTATTTCAGTGTCTCCAGACACTGAAATTATCATTATTTAATTTTGGTGCCTGTGGACACTGAAATACTGACATAATATTAGACTAAACCTCTAATATTATGCCAGATCAATTTAGAAAGTGTCTTATGGCACTTTCTGAGTGCAGGGGGTATGTTCAGTGTCTGTGCACTAATTGGACATATCCTCTGCACTCATTCTTGGTTCATGTCCATATAGGGTGTACAGTAGCGCATGTTCATGAATATGCAGGGTGCACTGCTGTGCTATACGGGCACAAGCCATTCCATGCAAGAATATATTGAATCCAGGAGGCAGTCTATTCAATGATGATAAATCCAGAAAGCATCCATTTTTCTAAATGGAGTTTTAATGTCCTTTGTCTCCCTCTTGTAATGAACTTTACAAATTATCCACAGCCAGTCCTGAGGCTCCAAATGAAGCCACACTCCACTCCACTGAATATAGACTAAAACTGGATTTTATTGAGGCAAAAAAATTAGCGCTTTCATCCAGTTATATCCTGGACTTCATCAGAATCAATAAAAACACAAATCAAACCATTTAAATATACCTCTAATACATTCACATGACCCAACCTAACCAATCAGACACTAGTACAAAACCTGAGTAGATTGCCACTTAAAACCACAGAGAACTGTATATAAAAAAAATTAAAAAAAAATAATTTAAAAAATATGTTCTCTATTAAAAGAGAATTCATACAACTAAAACATAACAATCAATCCCAACAAAATAATATGTGTATAAGACTAAATTTTATAAGATCCACGTTTGAGTATACTGTTGATACTTAGCTGATAATTTAGCCCCGGTGAAAAGTGTGCCTGAAGTTTAATTTGCCAAAATAGGTCCTTAGCTTTCAAAAGATCTACCCATGGACCCCCCCCCGGCTCCTTGGTGACTACCTCAACACAAAAAAAAAAAAAAATGATGAGATAGATGTTTTATAATGTGTTTAGCTATGGTGTTATTATGTCTTAGATTTCAAATATCTAATGTGTCTTTATATATATATATATATATATATATATATATATATATATATATATGATCTCTGAATTGCTTCTGAGTTTTGCCCACATAAAAACCAGAGCATTTTTGACAATCTGATGCATATACAATGCCTTTGGTATTACAATTACAATGGGTAGTGGGTCTAATCAGAACTCTATTGACCAAAAATGTTTCTTTGACACAAATATAGATACATTGCAGACATGCCCCAGATTTAAAAGTTCCATGCCTCTTAAAAGCTTCTACGTAAGTGTGGAATTTCTTCAGTCTCCAAAAAGTTTTTATGGTTCTCCATTTGCTGAAAACTACATGGGGTTCATTCCCGACTAAATCCACTACACCTTCAAAGCTAGAAAGAAATATCCCAATTCTTTTTCAGGATATATACCAAATCAGAATGTTCAATAGAATATGTTGTAACAAGTGCACTGGAAAACTCATGTTCTAACAGAAGAATTTGATGTACCAACCAGGGCAACATCAAGTACTGACCTTAGAAGTGGTTCATAAACCCGTTATCCCTTTTCTCACAAACTTCTGTAAAGATGTCTCTAATTGTGAGGGATACCCCTTAGCCAAAATATGCTGAACAATTGTTTTCCTTCCACTAAAAAAGTCTCTTTCTTGGAAATCATTCAGGCCAACCTCACACATTGCCCTTTTATCAAACCATGTTTTTGGTGGTAAGGACGACAGCTATTGTAGTATAAAAAAACAGTTGGAATAAGTGGGTTTTCTGTAAATATTGCTGGCATATCTCCTGTTTATAAAATCCTTACTTATTTCCACATCTAAATAATTTATGTTATTATTACCCCATGAGTAGGTAAACTTCAAAAAAGAGGTAGTATTATTGCAATATTCAATAAAATTGTGAATGTCTTCATGCGTTCCTTTCTAAGCTATGAAGATGTCATCCAAAAAATAGGGATAGGTAGCCCAAGGAGGTTGGGAGGTTCATCCAAATAAATAGCTCTTCTCCTATTCCAACATAATAATGCTGGGAAAAAAATGGACCACATTCCACTCCCATAGCTACCCCACATTTTTGGAGAAAATATTGGCCCTCAAAATAAGCATAACTATTCTTTAATATGACCTCCATAAATGTAGTTAAAACATAAACCCCGTCATTAGTGAATGTGTTGGTGGAAAATAGAAAATCTTGGAACCATTCAACCCCTAACTCATGAGGAATAGCATTGAAGAGCAGAACTTTACAAATTCCTCCACTAAGTAAAGTGTGTTGTATAGCTGCAATGACACGTTCTCTATAACAACAATGCAACCAGTCTGTTGATAACCAGGAATAAGCTTGATCTCCATAAACATAAATAAAATGCATTTAATACTGCTATATTGATACTGATATCTTTGATTTATGACAATCATCAAAGAGAATGCAGATGCAACAATTTAACATAACAGAGGCAAAAGAAAAGAAGCATGGATAACAACTGAAACATGGAAATTCATTGATACATGACATGACTGCAAATGAAGATGAGAGCAGTCATACCAACTGACCAGTCATTAGACACTCTGAAGAATATAATCAGAAAGATAAACTGGTCAAAAATATTGGTCAAAAACATGTGCAAGAATGACAAAAAGTTATGGTTTAAGAAACTGGCAACAGAGGCAAAAACAGTGGCAGCAATTGGTAATTCCAAGGTATTATATCATGTTGCCAAAGAACGTATGGATGAGAAAAAAAGAGAGACCATCTTTCAGGCTAGCAAATAGAAAAACTGGAAAAACACAAGAGGCAGTTAAAGAGATGGCAAGAATATTTTGAATATGTGCTAAACTGCCCCACACCAGATGATCTGCATGACTCTGGCAATGACGGTTAAGTGTCAACAATGATTCTGGATGTGAACTTGGCAGATTCATGAGATTGAAGTAAAAGGATCCCTAGAGAAACCTCTTGGAACAGACCAGATACAATCAGAGTTGCTAAAGTATGCTCGTCTTCAGTGGAATATTTCACATGTCTCTTGAACAACATATGGAGTCAAGAAAAGATACCCAATGAGTGGAACAATGGCATCCTCATTCCTCTACTAAAAAGGGAGATCTTAGAAACTGCATGAATTGGCATAGAATCACATTGTTGTCAGTCCCAGGTAAAGCTTTTGCTAGTGTATTCCCTAGAGAAACCTCTTGGAACAGACCAGATACAATCAGAGTTGCTAAAGTATGCTCGTCTTCAGTGGAATATTTCACATGTCTCTTGAACAACATATGGAGTCAAGAAAAGATACCCAATGAGTGGAACAATGACATCCTCATTCCTCTACTAAAAAGGGAGATCTTAGAAACTGCATGAATTGGCATAGAATCACATTGTTGTCAGTCCCAGGTAAAGCTTTTGCTAGTGTATTACTGAATAGACTGAAAGGAGCAGTTGATGACAGACTCAGACAGGAACAGGCTGGATTTAGATCAGGTCAGTCCTGCCATTAAGACAAATTATAGAAAAAGCAACAGCTTGGAAGAAACCAGTTATTGTCAACTTTGTGAACTTCAAAAAAGCTTTTGACTGTATTCATAGACTATCACTATGGCATATCTTGTCAGAATATGGGATTCCTCCAGAATTCATTACACTATTTAAGTCTCAAGATGGCAAGTGCACAGTTCAGGTGAATAATGAGTACAGTGATTGGTTTGCAATGGTCACCAGTGTAGGCCAGGAATGTATACTGTCTCCCTTGTTATTCACAATAATTATCAATTGTGTTATGTGAAAAGCATTACATGGAAACTCAGTGGGATTAGAATGGGTTGATGATGACAAGCTATGTGACTTGGACTTTGCCGATGGCATAGCTCTAACTGATGCAACATGAAGTGGAATGCAGACAATGACCATATCAGTAGAAAAATAGGGTGGAAAAGTAGGCCTCAAAATGAATCCTGACAAATGCAATGTATTGGTCAGTGAAGCATGGAATGACAATAAAGCCACGATGGCTGCAGGATTAATATTAGATATGACAGAGAACTTCTTGGTCTTGGATCATGTTTCATTTTGCCTTCCCTCTCCTTTCTTGGATCGGTCTCCTAGACACCATCATTCAAGAGCATCATCAACAGCATCTTCCACTCATTCCTACAGAAGTCTGACTGAAGCCAATGTGGTCAGGATGATGAGGAAGTTCCTCTTGATGCAAATTCAAATGGGGGTTCTCCTGGCTCTGACCTTATTGAGTCCAAAGACCATTGTTAATACTACCCCACCAATACTGTCTCATTCTCTGATCTGACCTTTGATTTTGGAGCAGTCAGATCCAAAGATTCCAGAGTCATCCACATCAGATCCGAAGATCATGGTATCTTCAACTCCAAAGACATGTCTAAGTGGACCAGCTCTGAGTAATTCAGAATGGATGACTCTTGGAGCCATAGTGTCAATGCCATTTCTAGGGTGTTGGAGTAATTTCTGAAATTGTCAGAGCATGTCTGACCCTCAGAGCTTCAGCATTAGATAGCTCAGCTCTGACTACTTCTTCAGATAGTCTGCTTTCAGGATCAATAGAGCTGATCATCTGGAATCATATCTTCTTACTCACTGAAGCATTCTGCTTTCAAGGTAGTGGATAGAGCTTTCTCTGTTCCTAGAATCTGAACATTTCCCCACACCTCGGCTCTGACTTCCCAGTCCCATTTTCTCTGCATCTGGACCCTCAAATTCCTGTGCAATGGGGACAGCCAGCCAAGAAAAGTCACCAGGATACCCAGCAGGGTATATCAATTTCCTCTGACACTTCTCTGCTGCATCCCACCAAAGAAATTCCCAGGAAGAAAAAGTCCAAGAGGAGGCATTTAGACACTTCAGAATAGTGTATCACAGAGGATACTAATTTTGATTAGGGGAAGGATCCCCAAGATCACCACATGATGACGTCTCCTTTGGAGACATTCTAGGACTTCTAAAGCAAAGGAGTGTTTGGTCTACTGACAACCCTTCCCAAGAGGAGTCAGTATTCCTGGAGGCTTTTGGAGGTGGCCTGTCTACCTCCTGGGTGACCCCACCCAGCAGCAAACTCATTCATTTGTTCTCTTAATGGGTGTAGAAGGAACCAGATACCATTGTGCCAGTCCCCAAGAGACCAGACACAGTCTTGATACCACTGAACAACAAAGAGTTCTGGAGCAAAGGAATACCAGTTGATGTCACTGTCATAGTGCCAGCCAAAAAGAAGGAACTAGCAGAACAGAGTTCCTCCATCCAGCCCCCTAATAGGGAATCTATGGCACTTGGCATATTCAGGAAGTGTGTACATGCTTCAGCGACATTAGCCCTTTCATCACTGAATTATTTGGCACACTCTACAAGACTCAAGATGGATTTGATTAAGGAATCCCTCTCAGGGACCACTGCTTCCAAGGCAGAGAACAATATAATTTTGTAGTTGGCGTCCCTCCAATCCATTTCAAAGTTGTCAATGAAACTCATCTTCCATGTAGCTGAAGGTACCTCACAGGTGGTGACTTCAGGCATTTCAATCAGGAGGCATACTTGGATGAACGTATGTCCTTCAAGTCTTCCTTCATTAATGGTCCCTTTGATGGAAGTTCTTTATTTGGCCCCAAAGTAAAAGACACACTCTCCACATGTGAACAGGAAGGTAAAACCCTGTCTCCTCTGGGAGTGCATTTTTAACCACTCAAAGGACCTTTTCTAGGAACCAGTGAGATGGATGAAAAATGTGGTTCAGAAAGTCCAAGAGTCCCTTCCAAGATCCACATGGAGATAATTCCCTCAGGGGCAGAGGAGGGAATTCTAATGGAAGACACCATCCACATGACAGAGGTGGTCTTCAGAACTAGGGACCTAGAGATATCTTCTCTGACAGATCCTACCAGTGCTAATGAATGGAGGCCTGACTGCCCATCTCTGGAGGCAGTTGGGGTCAGTTTTCCCTGTACAAGAGAGCCTGGCTAGAGATTACAAAAGATTTGTGGGTGCAGAGGATTATTTCCAGAGGTTATATAGTACCATTTTCCCTACCACCCCCTTTGATTGTAAAAAAATCCCTGATGTCCCACCCAATTAGAAGGAAACAGCAGCATTAGTAAAAAACAAGCTGCTAAAAAAAGTCATCCAAGAAGTCCCCCCCAGACCAGAGAGAGTCCAGTTACTCAAGATTCTTTTTAGTGCCAAAGAAACAGGAGATTGGAGACCAGTGTTGCATTTCAGCAATCTAAACAAGTCAGTTCAGTAGACCAAGTTCTAGATTGTCACAGTTCAGTCCATTCTGCCTTTTCTGCACAAGGACAACTGGATGCAGTCAGCATATCTTCAGGATGCATACTATCATATCAACATGAACAGACAATTCAGGTGATATCTATGCTTCCTTCTGGGAGCCAGTCATTACCAAATCAGATCACTGTCATTTGATCTGATCACAGCCCCCAGGGTGTTCACCAAGTGTATGGCAGTAGTAGCAGCTCACTTGAGGCTACAGGGATTCCAAGTATTTCCATATTTGGACGACTGGCTCATAACTGCTTCAACCAGGCATCACCTGATCAAAGCATGAGACTATGTACTACAGTTATGCTCTCATCTGGGAATTACCATCATTCAAAAGAAATCTCAACTCAAATCAATTCAGTTATTGGAGTTCACTGAAACTTTGCTCAGTACAGTATCTATGACATCTTCTCTCACTCTAGCAAGGATTCAAACCATTCAATTCCAGGTCAAAAAGAGCATTCAGAGTTCTTCTTTTTCAGCTCAACTGATCCTTCAAGCTTTGGGGTCAGTGTCTGCTGCAATCATTTTGGTACTATTAGCAAGGTACCACATGAGAATCCTTCAGTGGACCTTAGCAACTCAATGGTCCATTCTTCAACTGTTATCCAGGTAGATCAAGATAACATGGGCTTGCAAGAATTACCTCATATGGTGGATTTAATCTGATCAGGTAATAGAAGGCCATCACTTTGTTTTCCCTCAGCCCAAGGCCATAGTGACCATGGACACTTCCCAGATCTGGTGGGGGGCATTTCTTGGGAAAGACAGTTCAAGGCACATGTCCCTGAAGAGGTCAGTACACATATCAATGTTCTGGAAATGAGAGTTGACCTACTAGCGTTGCATGCCTTCCAAGTCACTCTCCCCTCTGAAACTATTGTGATTCAGATGGACAATATGTCAGTAGTCTGGTACATCAAACAATGGTGAACCAAATCTTAACCCCCTGTGTCGAGAAGCCATGAAAGTGTGGCAATGGGTGATCTCATCCAATCGGTTTCTGATAGCATCATACATTCCAAGGAAATTTAACCTGATTGCAGATAAGTTAAGTAGGTCCATTTTAATGCCTCATGAGTGGTCCTCAATATGAAGGTTGCAGAAAGGATTTTCTGATGATGGGTGCAGCCATGCTGTGATTTCTTTACATCTCCCCTTAACAACCAGTGCAGCAGGTTTTTTTTCCCTGTTCAACCACTAAGTGAGCCACCAAGGGACACTCTACTTCACAACTGGTCCCCCGGTCTCCTTTATGCCTATCTTCATTATGTGTAATCCCCAAATTTCTTCAGAGGTTGCCTTGATTGAAGAGCACAGTTATTCTTATTGCCCCTTATTGGCCTCATTAGTCTTGGTTTCCCTTTCTTTTTCTTCATCTCCATTGCCCCATGGATTCTGAATCCAACTCCAGGCTTGACACATTCAGACATTTCAGGCCTAAAGGTGACCACATGGTTTCTTCACTTCCATTGATTGCTAGATAGATCAGGCTCTCCTCCCCTGTCTGTCGCATTATGTTATCCTCCCATAAAGCTTCAACTAGAAAACTTTACGGAAGTAAATGGAAAATATTTTTCACAGCAAAAAAAAAGGACATTGATCCCTTTTCAGCACCAGTTCCTACAGTTCTTGAATTTTTAGCTGCAATGTTTAATGAAGGTGGTAGCTCTTCTACTGTTAAAGTACAATTAGATGCCATTTCCAGTTTTCATATAGGAGTAAATAATTCATCTTTAGATTCTTCCAGACGTTGTAAAGCCCTTCTAAGAGGAACTTTTCTTCTTAGACCCCTGTTAAAAGACCGCACTCCACAGTGAGATTTAAATATTGTTTTGCAATCATTGATGCAATCTCCATTTGAGCCATCAGCTAAGTGTAAACTATACTTTTTGACCTGGAAAACTGTCTTTTTAACATCCATTACCTCTGCTACAACAGTTTCAGAACTACAGGTCCTGTCTTCCAAGCCTCCTTATTTGATTTTCCATAAAGATGGGGTATCCTTACAAACCAACCCCTCTTTTCTTCCTAAGGTGGTGTCAGAATGTAACATTAATCAATTTATCAGCCTTCCAGTTTTCTTTCTAAAATTTTCCAGTAAAGGAGAATATATGTTACACCTTTTGAATTTTCATAGACAATTACAGTTTTAGCTACATGGAACCAGAAATTGGAAGAAATCAGAACAGTTACTTGCTTCTTTTTCAGAGTCAAAATTAGGCAAACCAGTTTATAAAGTGACTTTAGAAAATGGCTGATTGTATTATCTTTGTTTATGAAAAGTTGGATTTGTCTTAACCAAACCACCAAAAGTTCATTCCACCAGGTCTATGTCAACTTCTTCATCATTTTATCTAGATCTTCATTGGATGATATTTCTGTAGCTACAACTTGGGATAATCCTCATACATTTATTGCTCATTACAAATTGGGTCTGGTATGTAGGGGAAGAGCAGCCTTTGGCTCAGCAGTGCTCAGGAATATCCTTTCTTAGAGTCCTCCCAATATATAAATAGCTGAGACTCTGTCCCAGTAGTTGAAGAATGAATGAAAATGGCAACATCAGATAAAAAATTCATGTGCTCACCATAACTTTCCATCTGTGTTGTCCATTTTCATTCTTCCTCAACTTTCCTGCTTTCAACCCCCTTCAAATTTAACTTTTGGAAGGACTGAAAGATGCTGAAAGAATCAGTGTTTCTTTATTTGAGCTCCAGATGCTGTTATTTCAACACTGCATGATGCTTACAGGCAGCAAACAAGATATGAGGTATGTTAGGTGACTGGGGCATTATGGGTATGGGAGGAACTTGAGAGTTTCAATTTTCCATGAGCTGGAAAAAGCAGCCGAGTTGGATCTGAATGTCAGATCTGAGCCCAACAGTTGAGGAAGAATGAAAATGGACAACACAGATGGAACATTATGGTGAGGACATAACTTTAGTAAAATTGCAAATACTCCATCTGACAAAAAGTGTTCCGTTTTTAATATTTAATATAACAAGTATGTCCCTTAACAGTCACTAACAACTGAAGTGGAATTACTAAAGATGGAGTAGAATTATGTTTGGCTTTCCTGTTTCTAGTTAAGAAAACAGTACAAATGCTGACCCAACTTCTTCATCAGTCAGTGGTATGGGGATCAGTGGGTTACACCCTCATTGTTTGCATTAGATATATGTGCATACACCCAGCATTTACTGGCATTCAAAATCTTTGCAAAGACATATAAGGCAGCAGAAAAGGTATTAAGTTTAGGATAACAATATGGGGTTCTTTGTTCAGTTCTGCCTAAACATCTAACTCAAACTTATGTAAAAGGCTTCTCTCTGACAAAAAAAATGGTTAGGTACTTGCAGTTCTGATGACTGCAGATGACAAGAAGAAATACAGCAGGATGATAATAAAAATCACAACCGTCCCGGTAATGAATCCATAAAAATATTAATCTAAAGGGGATTTTTGAGAAACTGCAAACATGGATGTTTGGAGTATATATTTGTATATATGGACATCTTCTATAGTTCATATAAAATAATTTTCCAAATGCACTCCTTTTTGAAATTTCTGTACTTTGTGACTCCACAAGTAATACTTGGTCACGTGATTCACTGTCTGATTCTTGGGTCGACTTCCCATCATTGTCTATAAAACATGCTGTTCCTGAGTCATTAACTTTCACCTCCAATTGTGAGGTTAATGAAAACAATATTGATGTTGAAGAAGAATCACCGAGTTTTATCTCCAACCAGGAAAATGATGTTGAATCACTAGATTTAACTTCTGAATCCAACCATGATGGAGTCTCTAAACATAATTTCCAGATAAAATAGACTCCCTGGTTTTTCATCTGGTACAATTTGCATTTGTGATTGGAGTCTCAAAAGGAGTGGTGTCTAAGGTATCACATCTCCATTCATCATGAGGAAGGGCCTTCTTGATGTGAGACACATGGATCCAAATGGGCAGTCCTTCACTTTTAATGGCAGTGGCGGTGGTAAGCAAAACCAAGAACAGTCCATTCTATCTCAGAGACAAAGCTTGTTTTCTGGAAAACAATCTGATGAAGACAGTGTCACCTGGTTGCAGGTCACGACAATCAGTCACTGAAGGCTGTTGCTGGGCGTGCAGCACCTGTGCATGATGATACTGAAAAACAGAATGGAGAAACTTGCAATAAAAAAAAAATGATCCATCAACATTTTGTAACTCCAAATTTTTAGGCAGGACTGTGGCAGGCATTCTCATTTATGGTGAGAAAGTTTTGTAGAACTACTAACTGCACTTTGTACACTAAACAAAACTAGAGGAAAGCTTCTGACCATTTAAGAGCAGTTTCCTCACATACTTTTGCAAGTTTGACTTTAATTGTCTAATTCATCCTGTCTGCAATCCTTGAAGCTTGTTGCCTGTGTGGATAATGACACCTAATTTTTATGTTAAATACCTTAATGGTTGCATGACTTGACTTGTAAAATGTGTTCCCTGATCTGACTGTTTGCAACACGGCACAGCAAATCTGGGCTTTAATTCAGAAAGCAGTTTCTTAGCAATGGTAACAGCATCATATTTTGCACAAGGATAAGCCTTTACTCATCCAAGAAAAAAAAAGGTTTGCAGTGTTAAAGTAAAGCCTTTTCAGAGAGATTGTTGTGCAGTTGAGTATAATTACAAGTACCTGGTCTATGCTTATATTTAAACATATTTTGTTGTTATAGCAGATGGATTTCATAGACCTGGACCGCTGGTGTTTGATAATAATATTGCTGAGAACTGGCGAGTGTTTGAGGAAGAATATGATATTTTCATACAGGCTGCATTTTCTGATAAGGATGCACATACAAAAGCATTAATGCTTCTTAATTTAGCTGGCTCAGAAGCCATTGAGAGAGAACATTCATTTGTGTATACACCTGCCGTGTATGCAGGGGAGGGGGAGACCCTTCATATTGTGATACAGACTGGAAAGCGGGAAGACCCTGAATGCTTAAAATGTAAATTTAGAGAAATGTGTAAATCTCAAAGGAATATTACAATGGAAAGGCACATGTTTTACACAAGAAATACAAAGCCTGTTGAAACTATAGCAACATATATTACCGACTTAAGAAATAAAGCAAAAACATGCAGATTTGGTGATCTTAGAGATAAGTCCATAAAAGACAGGCTTGTGTGGTGTTAATAATGAGGCAGTGAGAAAAAGTTTGCTTTAAGAAAGTGATTTAATGTTGAGCAAAGCCATTGAGATTTGTCAAATATATGAACTTACAGGAAAGCATACGGATATGTTTACAAATGCGAAAAATGTACATGCAGTGTCTGCCAGTGTGAATGTTGATAGTGTACATCATAAAGCTAAGATGAAAAGAAATATAAACTGAATTATTGTTAGCTGTTGTAATTGTGGAGGCAGTCATGAACCTAAATGACAGATATGCTTAGCTTTTGGTTAGCAGTGTCATAAATGTAAAAAGTAGAATAATTTCAAAAGGCTTTGCAAGTTTAAAGTGGCACATTTATTAAAAGAAAGCATCTGATGAAGCAAGTAGATCAGATAAAAAGCTGTGAGCAAACTTTCTGTGTTGATGGTGTCTCTGTGAATAGTGAAACAGTTAACACAGTAGATTATCAGTTGGCAGCAAAGACTGAAACATTTTGTACTGTTTGGATTAATGGGAAACCTGTAAAGCTTAATGCAGACAGGGGATCCAAGTGCAATGTTATATCAGCACAAATGTTTGGCAAAGTATGACCTGATGAGAAACATGATTCAGCAAAGTGTGAAAAACTAGTTGCTTATGGTGTTGAAGAGATTCAAACTGATGGCACAGTAGTTCTCACATGCCATTCTGCTGGGAACAGCTATGACTTGCAGTTTTACATAGTCAAAAGACATGTGCAGTCACTGCTAGGCCTCAAAGACAGTTTGAGAATGGGACTGATTTCATTTAATAAACAAGCCCACCATACATGTCTGAACAACCATGATAGATTTATGCAGAATATTTATAGTTAATATGCTGATATTTTCACAGATGAACTTGGCAAACTTTCAGTCACATATTCCATGAAGTTAAACCATGAAGTAAGCCAAGTTGTCAGAGTACAAGGAATGATCAGGTTGCAATGCAGAGCAAAGTAAAAGCAGAGCTTGAGAAAATGGTGAATTTAGGTGTAATAACTCCAGTAAAAGAATTGGTTGAACAGGTATCCTCCATGGTCGATGTGTACAGTAGAAGAAATAGCCGCTCTCAAGCCAAATGGCACTGTTTTTCAGTCTTAGATGCAAAAAGTTCCTTTTGGCAAATTTTACTGGATCACAAATCTTCATTGTTAACCACTTTTAGTAGAGCATTTGGTAGATACAGATTCTTGAGAATGCCATTTGGGATAAATTCTGCCAGTGAAGTATTTCAACATGCAATGGAACAATTTTTTTTTCTGGTTATCCATGTGCTATCATAATAGACAAGATTTTTGTGGGGGCAATGGCAAAGTTGAACATGATAGAAACATCAAGAAACCTCTAGACTATGCTCATGAAGTAAATCTTAAACTGAATCCTAACAAGTGTAAATTCAAGCTGAAAGAAGTTACTTATGTGGGTTATTTGTTTGCCAGTTCTGGCTTACAACCAGATCCATCTAAGGAAGCAACAATACTTGACATGCCAGTTCCAAAAAATGCCACATCTTTACAATGTTTTCTTGGTATGGTCAACTATTTAAAGAAGCTCATCCCAGACCTGACTGAGCTTTCAGCACCATTATATGAGTTGACATGCAAAAGTGTAAACTAGTTCTGGTTGGAACAACACCAAAAAGCATTTGATGTTCTGAAACAGAAAATTGCCAGTCTACCTACATTGAAATATTATGATGCTCACAAACCTGTAACTCTTTTGTGTGATGCTTCAAAGTGTGATCTTGATTCAGCATGTCTTCAAGAAGGCATACCAGTAGCCTATGCATCCAGGTCTTTAACCCAAATGGAAATGCAGTATTCATAAATTGAAAAAGAACTTTTGGCAGTAGTGTTCACATGTTCGAAGTGCAATGATTATATTTTTGGCAAACCTGTTCAAATAGAGACTGATCACCAACCTCTAGTGACAATTCTGAAAAAGCCAATACATACAGCCCCAGCATGCTTGCAACGCATGGTATTAAAATGTAAAAGTACAATTTCAATATTGTCTATACAAAAGGTACATTTCTGTACCTTTGTGATGCTTTGTCAAGAGCACCCAGACAAGCAACATAACAGCATGACAATGAGAAAGCAGACTTTGAAGTCATGGAAGTCAAAAATGTTTCCTTGTCACACCTTGATGAACTTAGAAATCATACAGCTTCAGACCCAATTCTGCAGACGCTGAAAGATGTTATCAGTTAAGGATGGCCAGCATGACAAACTAGTTTACCACTTGACATACAGAAGTTTTTTCCTTACAGAGATGAAAGATTGAATCATCATGAACAGTCCAAAGTGGTAATTCCTACAGCATTACAACAGGAATATATCAAGATTTTGCACTGTGGTCACCTGGGTACTGATTCTACCAAAAGAAGGGCAAGAGGCATAGTATTTTGGCCTTCTGTGTCTCAATATATACAGAAGGAAACTGTAGCATGTTTTATTTGCAACAGTACTAAATCGCACCAACAAAGAGAACCACTTCAGCTAAACCAGATTCCTGACCTACCATGTTCGACAGTTGCTACTGATATTTTTGAATGGAACGGTCAGCATTGTTTAGTGTTGTAGACTCTTATTCGAACTGGTTTGAAATTGACCTTCTTCTGAACTTTTGAGCACTGTCATTAAGAAATTGAAGAGACATTTTCTGTTCATGGTAGTCTGCACAAAGTCATATCTGACAATGGTGCACAATTTAAAGTCAACAGTTCAAGAATTTTGCTGACTCTTGTGACTTTGTCCATGTTACTAGTGGTCCTGAATATTTCACAGTCCAATGGATTAGGTGAGTGTGCAGTTCAAAGTGTGAAATGTTTGTTGGAGAAATCCAAGAGACACATACTGATCTTTTTCTTAACCTACTTAATCTCAAAAACTTTAATTGAGATTATTTGCTTAGTTCACCTGCTTCCAATCAGTAAACAATTAATGATACCTAATGCAAATAACACAGAATGGTCAAGACTCAACTTTTGAAAAAACACCAGTCACAATAAGTTCAGCAAACATCTTAGACCATAAAGACAAGGAAAGATTGTAAGTATGCAAACATCTAAGGGATGTGGCCAAGTGGGAATTGTCAAAAGTATTTGTAAAGAACTGAGATCTTACATCATACAATCTGATGGAATGGATTTCAGAAGGAATCAAAGACACATTACCAGTCTCCGAACCAGTGATGCAGCAGATTGCCTGTGCAAGAGTCTATTTCTCAGAGTTAACCTACACTTGTTCAAATTCCAGAGAACAGTGTACTTCAAGTAATCCTGATGTAATCCCCAAAGCTGCAACTGTAAAAGAATCTCCAGAGACTGTCCCTGTTGCTAAACCCAGTCAAAGTTTTTATGTGACCAGATCATGCAGAATTTCCAGACCCAATCCAAAATACACAGCAACTTGGACTTGAATACATTTGTTGTTAAAATATTGATGTGATATCTTGCATGTAAAATATCTTGTTTTCCTATTTCATGTTAAACAAATCAAAGAGGGAGGATGTAGATCATTGTGTGTATTGTACCTAGTCAGCAACTGTAGCTAGATAGCATGTGCATATAAATTACTGAGCACATGCAAGATCAGTGCCATTTTGTAGTCAGTCAGAGTGAATGCAGGCATGAATGGAGATGCACATGTCAGAGTGTTTGAAGTAATTAGTCAGTCAGTTAGCTTCAATTTACTTTCCAGTTACAGCTCCTGATGTGTTTATGTACAATAAACAAGTTGAACCCATCACAGTGCCTCAGTGTCTCATTTGAATACACAAGACATGGGACAAATAGGTGCATTAGTTTAATGAAGTTGCTGCACAAATGAAGCCAGAAGAGAATAGGACAATTCAGCTTGTCAAGCTGTCATATCTGCAAAACAATTTCCTTTTGAAATGTAGGAATCCTCAGCCTTATGTGCAGTGCACTATACCACTGCTATCACTTATGGCAATAATAATGCATTCAATAGTTCATGAACAAGAGCAGTATTTTTAATGACATTCCCTGCTTAGACTAAATACTCTCTTTCTTGCCAAAGTGTACCAAAATTCTGAACTACCCTGTAAGTGTAATGTGAATCTGTGAAAATTGTAACTGTTTTGTTCTCTGGTAATTAACATGCTTCAAAATAGCTTTAAGTAGAGCTATTTAAGTAGACATACTTCCATTTAATTGTCCCATCAGCAAAATTCTCTGCTGGGTATGCATGGAAAAGGTTGCTACTAAAATACTGTCTTCTCTTCGAACACAGGATCTATCAACAAAAAGAAGTAATTTGGGATTTACTAATGGCACATCTTTCTGATCAGACCTAGAAGGAAGCACATTATTAACTATAAAAATGCAGTAATGAGGTTCTCCTCCATCTGCTGTAGGAAGTAAAGAGGCAGGGTTAAGAAGTAGACATCTAATGATCTGTAAAGATAAGTTGCTAAGTAAAGATAACTCGTATATAAGTAAAGACAATTCATAATTTGATAGTAGTACAGCAGACAAATATTGTGTTTTGGTCTTTAGTAACAATATGTACATAGGTTGATGATA